>NW_024062784.1:1807500-1969971 GCF_006381635.1 Hibiscus syriacus | reverse complement strand
GAATTTCTTACAGTGGTCACAATCTGTGAAACTTTTATTCGTGGCCGTGGAAAATTCGGCTATCTCTCAGGTATCACTACGAAACCTGCCGAAGAAGAAGAATCTAAAAGATGGGAGGCAGAAAACTCGATGATTATGTCTTGGCTCATAAATTCCATGGATCCGAGTGTAGGGAGAACTTATCTCTTCCTACCTACTGCTCATGACATTTGGAATGCTGTGAACGAGACCTATTCTGATCTCGGGAACGCAGGACAATGGTTTGAACTAAAAACTCGATTATGGAGGCTAAAACAAGGAGAAAAAACTGTCACTCAATACTACACTGAACTCAAGACCTTGTGGCAAGAGGTTGACATGTTCAGCGACTATGAATGGAGTTGTGCTAAGGACAGGGCTCTATTCCAGAAGATGGTGGAAAAAGAACGCGTCTTCGAATTCCTTGTCGGCCTTAACAAGGAATTGGATGAAGTCAGAGGGCGCATCCTTGGTCGTGAACCACTACCAAGCACAAGAGAAGTCTTCTCCGAAGTCAGACGAGAGGAGAGCCGGCGGACAGTCATGCTTGGAGGCCACTCACCAAATCCCACCGAGTCTTCTGCCTTGTTCTCGGGTCAGCCACCACGTCGCAACGATCGTCGGAACGACAGAGATCGGCCAATCTGTGAGCACTGCAACAAGCTGGGACACACTAAAGCCAAGTGTTGGAAGCTACACGGGAAGCCAGCCGAGAATTTTTCAGCCAATCGAAATTCTCGTAATGCAAAGGGATTCCATGCCATCTGAAGATGCTTCTGAAGAGCCAAAACCTGCCTCAGAACTGTCTGCCTTCAGCAAAGAACAGCTAGAGCAATTGTATCAACTAATGAGTTCTCATTCCATATCCAACACTCCTAACCCATCATCTTATATTGCCTCTTCATCATTAGCCCAGAAAAGTACATATCCTACAGCTTTCATAGCCGGTTCTAAATCAAACCCTTGGATCATAGATTCAGGGGCAACAGATCACATGACCGGTAATTCCTCCATATTCTCATCTTATTTTCCTTTATCTGGTAATCTGAAGGTAAAAATTGCTGATGGCTCCCTAACCTCTATAGTTGGAAAAGGCTCTATCATTATTTCTCCATCTCTCACATTACTAAATGTCCTACATGTCCCAAAGCTCTCTTGCAATCTCATCTCTGTTAATCGTATTATTCATGATTGCAAATGCATTGCTACAATAACATTTGCTGGATTTGAATTTCAGGACCCTTGTTCGGGGAAGATGATTGGCAATGCTAAGGAGGTTGATGGACTTTATCACTTGGTCACGGACAATCCTTCAAATAAACAAGTTCAGAAACCGAGATGCTTTACTACCTTGTCTTGTGAGAATGAAATAATGTTGTGGCATTATAGGTTAGGCCATCCTAGTTTTAATTATTTGAAAATTTGTTTCCAAATCTTTTCAAAAAAAGGGACGGTTTTTCTTTTCAGTGTGAAGCTTGTGAATTGGCAAAACATCATAGATCTGTTTATCCATCTTTAAAGTATATGCCATCAAAACCTTTTTCTCTTGTGCATAGTGATATTTGGGGCCCTTCACGAGTAAAAACAGCCTCAGGATCTAGATGGTTCATCACATTCATTGATGATCACACTAGAGTCACGTGGATTTATTTACTAAAACAAAAATCCGAGGCAGCAAGTGCTTTCAAAAATTTTCACTCACTGATCAATACTCAGTTTCAAGCAAATATTCAAGTTCTTAGAACCGATAATGGTCGAGAATATTTTAATGCAATCTTAGGTGATTTTTTGAAACAAAAAGGAATTATTCATCACAGTTCTTGCGTTGATACTCCCCAACAAAATGGAGTTGCTGAAAGAAAAAATAGGCATTTATTAGAGGGACTAGGGCTTACTGTTTGCTATGAATGTTCCTAATCGTTTTTGGAATGAAGTTTTTGGAATGAAGCACTCTAACAGCGTCTTATTTGATAAATCGAATGCTTACAAGAAGTTCTTAATTATATTACTCCTTTGCAAGCTCTAAAGAATATGTTTCCTGAAAATAGATCTTTCACTGATTTAACACCTAAATTTTTGGTTGCATTGCTTTTGTTCATATACACGGCCAAAATAGAGGGAAAACTCGATCCCCGAGCACATAATGCATATTTCTAGGTTTTTCACCAACACAAAAAGGGTATAAATGCTTGATCCTAAATCTGGGAAGTATTATGTGAGTATGGATGTCACGTTTTTTGAAAACAACCTTTTTTGACAAAAAACTCTCTTCCGAGGGAGAATGACTCTGAAATGAGTTTTTGGGAACAAACATCCTTGCCAAAATTGGTTGTAAATAGCTCAGTGGAACCAATTCATATTTCCGTAACTAATCCTAGGATTTCACAACCTATAAATTCACAACCTCGTGAGACTCAGGTAGAAACCAACTTGGAACCACCTACTGAACTTCGTGTTTATTCTAGACGGATGACTCGACCAAATAATGTTCCACCGGTCCCCAAGGTATGTCAACCATCGGACTCGACTATGGTCCAAGGTACGACTTCTCTTTCTCCTATTTCTTCTCCAAATTTAGAGCCTTCTACAGAATTCTTTGAACCCATAGCCTTGCGCAAAGGTGTTAGATCATGTACCACAAACATCCAATATCCAATTTTTATCTTATAATAAACTCTCTCCAGATTTCAAAGCTTTTTCCACCAGGATTATGGATGATGTACTACCTAAGTCGATACATGAAGCTCTAGAAGTTCCGAGATGGAGAGAGGCAGTTTTTGAGGAGTTAAAGGCCCTGAAGAAGAATGACACGTGGGATCTAACTCCTTTACCTGAGGGGAAACAATCTGTAGGCAGCAAGTGGGTGTTCACCATCAAATACCATGCAGATGGCTCGGTCGAGAGATACAAGGCAAGACTCGTAGCATGAGGCTTCACTCAGACATACGGCCTTGACTACGAGGAGACCTTCGCACCTGTGGCCAAACTAAACACCGTACGTGTCCTACTCTCACTAGCCGCCAATCTGGATTGGACTCTCAGACGAAGAATGCGTTCCTAAACGGTGAGCTAGAGGAAGAGGTGTTTATGGAAGTTCCTCCAGGCTTTGATGAATTGAAGAAGGATGGCAGGGTCTGCAAGCTAAAGAAATCCATTTATGGATTGAAACAATCTCCGAGAGCCTGGTTCGAGAGATTCACGAGAGCTGTGAAACAACATGGTTACACTCAGGCCCAGTCTGATCAACTATGTTCTACAAACACAATAATGGTAAAATGCTATTTAATTGTGTATGTAGATGACATTGTTATGACAGGAGATGACACAGTAGAGTTGGAGTCGTTGAAGAACTTCTTATCCAACCAGTTTGAAGTCAAGGATCTAGGACAACTCAAGTATTTCCTTGGAATGGAGGTGGCTAGATCCTCAAAAGGTATAATTATCTCGCAAAGGAAATATGTCCTCGATATCTTGAAGAGACCGGATTACTCGGATGTAAACCAGTGGCGACTCCTATTGATCCGAATCAAAAACTCGAAAAAGAAGATGGTGCTGAGCCTGTGGACAAGAATCGGTATCAGAAACTGGTAGGGAAACTGATTTATTGGCTCATACGAGACCAGATATTGCATTTGCTGTGAGCTTGGTTAGTCAGTTTATGCATTGTCCCTCAGAAAAACACTCCAAAGCTGTTTACCGGATTCTTCATTACTTGAAAGGGAGTCCTGGTAAAGGAATCATGTTTTCGAAGAATGGAAGTCGAAGAGTGGAGATCTCACTGATGCTGATTGGGGCGGAAGTTCTACAGACAGAAGATCTACTACCGGTTATTGCTCCTTTGTCTGGGGCAACTTAGTTACTTGGAGGAGCAAGAAGCAACCAGTTGTCTCTAGAAGCAGTGCGGAGGCCGAGTTCAGAGCCATGGCGCAAGGAGTATGTGAGTTGTATGGCTTAGGAGGATCTTAGAGGAGCTGAAGGTTGAAAGAGATAAACCGATGAAGTTGTATCGCGACAACAAATCGGCAATCAGTATTGCTCAGAATCCTGTACAGCATGACAGGACCAAACATGTCGAAATAGATCGACATTTCATCAAGGAGAGGCTGGAAAATGGCGATATCTGCATACCGTTTGTTCCATCATCAGAGCAGCTCGCCGATGTTCTCACCAAGGGACTGTTACTACGATGTTCGAAGGATTTCTGTCCAAGCTGGGAATGATCGATATCTATTCTCCAGCTTGAGGGGGGGTGTCGAGAATATCTAAATTAAATATTAGATAGGATCAGTTTTAATTAGATAGAATCAGTTTTTATTCTATTAGTTATTAGATAGGATCATTTTTAATTAGATAGAATCAGTTTTTTATTCTATAGGATCATTTTTAATTAGATAGAATCAGTTTTTATTATGTTGCTAATTTTATGCATCTTTTTATGTAAAGTTGTTACATTGTAAACTCTATTTAAGTCAGCCATATTCAGCAGAAATAACACGATTTATTCTGAACAAGTTTTGTTTTCTTTAGAAGTTATACCGATTTTATAAGCACCAATCTGCACGCCATTGACAGTGAATTAGCCTTCCAACCAGCTAACTTACTGTTGAAATTCTGTATAACCGGCTCCCAAAGTACATCAGAATTTCTCTTTGCACCTATAGGTAAGCCAAGATATTCCATGGGAAAACAGCCCACTGAGCAACCAATATCATTCGCCAAATGCTGCAATACCAGCAGAGGCAGGACTTTAACCTTATGCTCTGTCGTTATGCTTTAGTCTAAGTATTCTAATTCTGCAAATGATTGTCATGTTACTTTCTAATATTTTTGCACAACACCTAGCAACTGTAATTGCTATCATCCTATGCTTTCCTTATATTTTTCCCGATCTTCTTTTTACTTGTCAAGTGTCAACCATTTCTTAACCAACAAAAATAACATGCATACCACATAGATTTAACTTCTTCTACCCTTTCTGCTAAGTTAGCCTCCATGCTGTTGGTCCTAAAGTATCTTATTGAAGGGAAGCCTCCAGAATAGTAAGGTGGGATTAGTTAACACAAATCAAGAAACTTCATGCTTATAGATCAATTCTCTGCTTTAAGCATTGTCTAAACGTACCACAATTGTAGAGATCTCTGCAATTATACTTTTTCTTACATCAGTGATATTTGCTCAACATTCTATATTGACTGGTGAAGTGGTTTTTTTTTCCAATTTGTAGTCTCATCTAACTTATAATCTCATACATAATGTATGCACTAGTCTGAAATCCGAATTTCATTGGTAGGAAGTCCATCACTGGCTTTGAATCATTTTCATCACATTGAAACAGATACCGTAGCCATGTATTCTAGTTAACAGTGGTTTCTTTTCTGGTTTGCAGAGTCTGTCACAGTTCAGCCTTCCTGTTGCAGTTCCAACAGCAAAATTGTTGCCAACACCTTCTGGACTTGGAACAATACTTTCAGGTATTCCTCCAACAACTTCGATGAACAGCAGATCTACATAGCAAAACTGCATACCTGGAATGACTGAGGATGCCTTAGGTACGAATGGTGCTGGTTCTACCAGTGTAAGTGGTGCTGATTTGTATGATCCTGATCAACCCTTGTGGAATAGCAATGGTCTGGAACCATCGGGTGCACTCTCAGGACTGCGTTCACCCAAGACTGATGAAACAGAATCCTTGCAAAATGATGATATCTCTGGTTGTCATCATGGAAGGTTACGCGATGCAGTAATGGGTAGAACTGGTATCTCAAGAACTAGATTAGATACCAAACATAAAATTGACCTCTCATCCTTGGACTGTCTTGAGAATGAAATCAAGGAAGAACAACAAGCATATCCTAGCTTTCAAGGTACTTCTAGTCAGGTGAAGCGGAACATTAGTGAGAATGATGGCTCCAAAATTATGGATTCATCATTGAAGTCACAGACTGATAGCTTGCGTAATAGCAGAAAACCAACTCAAAAGGCACAATGTACACTGTTTGTCAATGGGATTCCCCAGAAAAGCAACAAAAGAGGGGCTCTTCTTTCTCATTTTTGTAAGTTTGGAGAGGTTATTGACATTTATATTCCATTAAATAGTCAACGGGCCTTTGTACAATTTTCAAGGAGGGAGGAGGCGGAAGCTGCTCTGAAGGCACCTGATGCTGTAATGGGTAACCGATTTATTAAGCTGTGGTGGGCCAATCGAGATAACATTCCTGAAGGTGGCATAAACAGTGGCAGTGGTACATCAGTAACTTCTCATGGTCAGCCTACTGCCAATAGAGGAAAAGATAATCTTCAACATGTTACTCAGAAGAGCAACATTAGCCATGGTGTTGATGTGCCTTCTCTGAATTCCTCCAAGCCTCTTAGTATGAATGGTCCCATGCTTCCCCCACTGCAGAAAAAGTTAGAGACTTGGAGCAGATGAAGAGGAACTACGCAAGAAGCATGAAATGCTGGAACAGAAGCGGAATGACTTTCGGCGCCAGTTGGACAAACTTGAGAAACAAGTACTGGGAACTTGGTTTACTTTTATGTACTATATTCCTAAATATCCAGTCTTTGAGTAATTTTATGCCTCTAAGAACCGTTACTTATATAAATCAGGTTCAGAAGTTGCATGCTCTCATAGTAGTTTTGAAACTGATTAGAATGCTGTAGCTAAGTGATGGGAAAAACTTCACTACCGTGCGTTGTCAAACATGCATGCCTTTTATTTTCCAATAGTTTGACTGCATATACATGCTGACACAAGTTGAGAAAGAATAATGAACCAGAACACCAGGTTTTTAAAGTAATAAATGCGTGATAGTATCCCATGTAAGTTAGGTTTAACGTTTGTCTATTTCAACCTTTTTGCTGTCCCATGTTAAGTTAGGTTTAACGTTTGTCTATTTCAACCATTTTGCAGTCTAGTGGGGTCGAAGGCAATACTGAACAAGCAGCCAAGAGGCAAAAGGTGGCATTGTGGCTGATCCTGCTAAAGCTTCAACTCCAAGATCCTTTGGAGCTGGCACTTCTGCTGCAACACCATGCACTATGGACATGGCAGATAAGGATATGTCAACGGAGAATGCTCTGTCCCACAGTCCTAAATCAAATCAGTGGTCTCAGTCAGCATCAGTGGCACATCCATTCTCGGTGAACAATACAAATTGGATAACAGGCCTACTGCTTTTAGAGTTATTTCACCATTGCCATCCGATCTTGCGCATGTGAGTTGCTCTCTCCTTTTCCTTGTTTGAGAAATTGTTTTGGCTCCATCTTTTGCGATGTTGGATTTCCCTTGATTCATCTTCTATTACATCTTGAAATGAAAAATGAAATAAGTACATTGCCCAAACAACAGGCCTTACCTATGTTGCTTGGGCTCAAATATACGCACACGAGTATGTGCCATTCAATTTTCCCAAGATTTTCATTGTTTGGAGAATCCTAGGTGGATCATGTTCCTATACCATATTTGGATGTGTGTTGGGTTTAGATGTTTGGCATGAATGCTTCAGGAAAAATGAAGAGTTGTAACAACATAATTTCTTAGATGTATAGTTATTTATAATGATGAGATCTTCACTTAATGACATAAAACTGGATAGGCTTGTATGCCCTTTGTTGTCAATGAAAGGCAGCTGAAATCTGTTTTGTCAATTATTAGGTTGATGTTTTGAAGGAGCACTTCTCACAATATGGTGACCTTTTCTCTGTGGAGCTGGAGGATGTGGAAAATGATGATGATGGTATGGTATCCGAGACAATAAATTGCTCAGTTCGTATAACTTACAGCACACACCTCTCAGCAGAAAGGGCATTTGTAAATGGCAAATGCTGGCAAGGCAACATTCTGCAGTTTTCATGGCTAACATGTAGCAATTCGAGCAATGACCCTACTAGTGAAGAAACATCATCTTCCACACCAAAGGAGCCTTTAGAAGCTGATGATAACTTTTCATGCAGCGTCCAGGAAGTTGCTTCGGATGACAGGGAGTCCACGAATTCTGATGTTAAGAGTTTTGTTGAGCATACCGGCTTGGCTGAAGTTTCAGAGCATAGTCCATCAACATCCAGCATGAAAGAGTCACCTAAAAGCAAGAAATGTTGAAGATTGAGAGGGGGGGGTTGGGTTGGGTTTGTACAGTAAGGTAAAAACATTCAATTTGTTTAAAGTTGTAGCCACCACAAGGTATAACAGTTCTACTTGACTGGCAATTGTGTTGTGTTTTGAGATTAAATTTTAGTACAAAGGATTAAAAGTAATATATATATATATATATCCATTGATATTTTACTGAAGAAAAGTTAGGGAATTGATTTCCATTTCAGTTTGGCATTTGAGTTTGGAGCTTGTACTGATTTTTAATTCGGAAATTAGAGATATAACCCTGCAAAAGTTACTAAAATTTTCTTAAAAGGTAAAAAGCTACAAGATGAAATGAAATCTGTACATACAAAATTTATAAGCAACCGGCTGGTTATTGCAGTTGAGAGCCAAGCATCTTATGATCATCCAATCTCTTAGCTCTCAATAGACCATTAATTACATATTTGCATGTCAAGGTATTAGGTGCATATCCTAGTTTCATCATTCTATCCTGAAGCCCCATTAACTTATCCATACCGCCACTCTCTGTATATGTCCTCACAAGAAAATTATAGCTTTCGGTATCGAAAATCTGAAATTCTCTGGCAAAGAAGCTCAATAGCAACTCCGCTCTATCAATATCCGATTGCTTGCAGTAGCATTGTATTAGTGCCCTGCTATTTGCGGATCGGGAAGGATATCAGATTCAAGCATTTCTTCCATCAAGGATTCTGCTTCACGAGCTTTACCTACTATACATGATGAGCATATAAGAGCTTTATATGCAACCAGATCAACCTTTATTCTCTTGCATACCATATCAGCTTTCAGGAGCAATGCATCAGTCACACTATTGCACCTGCAGAATGACTGGATCAATTCGTTGTAGATATTCGGTTTAGGAAAATAACCCTCTTGAGAGGTTCTTTCCAGTAGACTCTTTGCGGCGAATGGTCGATCCTCATGGCATAAAGAAACCATCAAAAAGTCATAAATATCTGAAGAGACGGAAACCCTGAATCTCCTTAGCTCTACAACCAAATTCAAAGCTGAAACCAAGCTTCCCTGTTTTGCATATCCTTTCACAAGAACTCGACAAGTAAAACTATCCGGGGAAATCCTGTTCCCTATCATCTCATGCATCAAATTCTTCGAATCTTGCATCCTCCCCTCCTTGCAATAACCAGAAATAAGAGTATTATATGACACAATGTCTGGTTCAATTCCTTGATGAACCATACTATGGAATAACTGATGCGCATCTCTCACTCTCCTTTCTTTACAAAGACCGCTCATCAACACGGTATACGAAACTAAATCTGGCATCTCACCTCTCCTATACATGATCCGATACAAATAGAATGCATCGTTGAGTCTCCCTTTCCTACAATAGCTACTAATCAACGTATTATAGGTTACGAGATCGGGATCAAACCCTTCTTCTTCCATCCTCTCCAAGAACTCATTAACCTTATCAGCATTTCCATCTTTGCAGAAAACATTAGTCAATATATTAAAAGTGTATGTATTCGGACGAATCCCAACTCTCCCCATCTCTTCATACACTAGCCAACACTGATCAATTAAATTCAACCTCAATAATCCATTCAAAAGACAATTACAAGTAATCACAGAGGGCAAATGGCCAACTTCCAATACCTTCCTAAAGGTCTTAATCCCTTCTTTAACCATACCCTTTCTCACATAAGCCTTAACAAGCATATCGAAAACAACAGGATCAAAGTTACAATCTTTGCTACAAAGCACCAAACTTTCAAAACATCTTCACAATTTGAACAAACCCTAACAAAATCAATCAGTTCACACAACAATTCCATTGCCAAAGGGAAGTTCTTAGACCAAGCCAATATATGAACAATGTAACAATAGTTATGTGAAGAAGGTTTAATACCCAAATCATTTTAACCCAGTTGAAGAAAGTTGAAGCTGAGAAAGAATCAGACTGGAATCTCAATAACACCCTTGTGATTTCATGACAACCCAAATGAGGAATGAGGGGTTCTATGTCATTTTTGAGAAGGGTTAATTGAGAATTGTTTTGTTTGAGAAAGGATGAGATGAGGTCTACTATTTTGTTGGGGTTTTGGGTCTCAGGAAGAAGATTGTAAAGTGGACTTATCATCGTTTTGCTCCGAGAGTTTTCAATGGTTTGAAGCGAAGAAGACGAGGTTGAAGAAAAGGGTAATTTTGAAATGGAGTTCCCGTGGAAATTGCCTGATTTTACAAGGCTACGGTTTAAGGTACTGAGCTGAGCTCGAGTCATCAAAAAAGACAAAGATAGAAATAACTTAATCTATAATGTTTCCCTAAGCTCACAGCAGAGCCATGAAGAAATCAAATCGAAGACTACCAATCATAACAATCTCACTAATTTCACCAGAAACCTGAAAATTTGCCGACAATTCGAGCCTTCAAAATTACAAGGAAAATCGAAAGCTTACCCAAAGCAGCCAAGAGCTCAATCAACTCGGAATCAATTATGAGTTTTGACACTGAAAAGAGCGACCTCTGTTTGCAGAGACCTACGGTTTGCTTTGCAGGGAAGCTCCGAGCCTCTTACCGGATGCAAAGAACCAAACATACAATAACAGGCCATCCTAGCCACCAAGCTTTTTGGGCTAATTGATCCACCAATTTGGCAGATTTAGAACTATTAGTGGCCTAATAGAGGTGGACTAATAATTTAAAAAAAGAGTAAATTACGCCTTCATACTTAACGTTTAATTTTTTTAAAACTATACTTAAAGTTTATTTTTTATTTCATTTTAGTACTCATCGTTAAAACCTACAACTTTTATTTCATTTTGGTACCTATAGAAATTAGGTTTTTATACTATGCTATTGGAATTCGTGATAAGAGATGCAATTATGTTTTTACAAGTCAATTCTGGTTTTTTTATGAGTTACCTCATTCATATAATATATGATATTTAGATTTGTATCAAATACGTATATTTTCCCTTCTACTAGGGGCTTTCATTTGTTGATAAAGAAGATTGAATTCCAGAGAAGTATGAAAGCTGATAATAATGCACACATGATGTGTTTAGAGAATCAAAATGATTGCATCCCTGCCAGTTAATTATAATTAATACTAATACATAATTAAGAATGTCTTTACTTTATAATATAAGCTGCACGCACACATATATATACATAGTCGGTGGGTTTAGGTTTGGCCGTGGTGGGTTGAGTTTACGTATAAACTATGGAAGGTAGGTGGCTTCAACAATAGAGTACTCAATATGAAATCATTAGCGTTGTAAAATTATAGCTAAATAACATGGCATAACTTGATACATGCAAATGATCAATTTGTCAATTATGTCAATTCATTTGGTATTTATTAGTATTTTGATCAATATTAAAATTCAAGTCCCAGTAGTAGTCTTATCTGACTGATGAATTATGTGTAGTTAAATAAAATTTTTAGTTCTTGATCAATGTAATATCTTTATTTTGAATTAGGATAATCTCTTCTCGTTTAAAACCATTGGATAAGGATGGATATTTTACTTGAACGTGATGTGTTCTGACTCAACCAATTTCGTAAGATTGTTTTTTAATTCAAGTTTAGGCCGGGTCACGATAGATAAATATAAGGTTGAATTAGGGTTCAAATTTAGAGTGAAATATACTCAATGCAACCTTAAAATAATAGTATAATTTAACTTTACGTATTTATCGATAATTACTACAATATCATTATCTCTATATTTTTTTAATTAAATTCATAGTTTACCTAATAAAAATGTACCAATGGATATATGTGTACAAATACGAATTTTTACATTACTCTGGGTTTGGTTTAATTTATCTATCCAACTCAAGCAAGACAATCAAAATCAACCCTAATGCTAGCTTGAAAAACCTAGAAACTATGATCTTTAAGCTTCTCATGAATCAAATCAATACATATAATCTGGTTGATCTTTAACTTTAGATATAGATTCTTTGAACAAATACATAAGATGTCTCATATAATCATATTAAAAGTTTCATGGAGGTTTAATCAATAATGGCAGCATGTCATGAAAGTACCACAATATATGCCATTGTCACACGCATGGAACTTTAGCAAACTCCATTACTAGAAAACCCTAAAGCTAATCCCAGATGGGGACTTCCCAGTTCCCACCAATAATCTTCTTTGCTTATTTAAGTACATTCATACTGCTTAGCCATGTCAGAGGCTTCCACCATCTGATCCTCCATAAGGTTCACTATTCCACTGAGAATTAGGATAGTAAAAGTTACCGGCATTATGATCGAAACAGGTGCTTCCCGACGTCGGCGCCGCGGGCATCTCATTGCGGGCGCCGGCGGTGTATCGGATTAGATCGGCACGAATGGTGTCCAATTCCCTTTGGAGTCTCATCACCTGTCTCTGGAGAACCGAGATGGCTCCGACACAGCCGTAAACGGGGTCTTTCAACCTCGCCTCGGCTTCGTACGCCAGCGAGTTGATGGCATCTTGTCTTTGATGGGGTGCTACTTCGTTGATCAGTTTGCTAACGTTGCTTGCGCCGAAAATTTTGTGAACATTGAAGAATTTCTGGGGTTCTTCCGGTGGGAAATATGGTGCAAAAGTGCAGTCCGCCATGCATTTTCTCCTCAAGAACTTGCAGGCTGCACATGGGAAGTTTGAAGAGCTGGAAGAAGAAGAAGAAGAAGCCATTTCTCTCTCTCTCTCTCTCTGCAGATACTATGAATTGTTTGCATGGATCAAGAGCATTATAATTTGTCTGTTTTCAATTGCTTAAAGGAAAACACTTTGTGGATCTCTCCAAATTTTGTTTTGAAACAACTTTTTTTCTTTTTCTCACCTGCAAAGCAGCTTTTCTTGAATTTAAATATCATACTGTCAGAAACATTTTCATCTTAAAATTATAAGTCCCCCCCCCAACCCCCCACACCAAACAAAACAAAAGAACATGTATGATTACATTAACATGTGAAGATTCTGTGATTCTTTCTTGGATTTTTTCAAAAATGTTGCATAAAATGAAAACAACCCTATCATCCCAAAGATCTAAATTTCCAACATGCCAGATCTTTCTTTCTTTCTTTCTTTCTTTTTCATGTGAAATATACAGACAGGCACACACATATATAAACTTGTTTTAAATTTCCTTGTGGGGAATAACTTGATAATCTATGATCTTCAAATGAACCACAGAGGAAAGGGTGAAAAACCATAAGAAGAATCAGAGTATATGTATAAAAACATCAGTTACATAGAGTGTTTATAGCAAAAGTTACCAATTTTAAGAGCAGGTTCTTCCAAGTTATGCAGTCCTTTGTTACTTGTTGACACTTTGTTCCAGTGAAGAAGATGACTATGAATCTGTGGAAACCCTAGAGAGGCCTGCAAATAAACAAAGTGAGAAAAAAGTAGGGAAGATGGAGGAAAAAGAAGCATAGGCAAAGAGCATTTTTGAGTGACAAATAATGTATAAAAAAAAAAAAAAAGCAAAAGAGGAAGGAGTAATAATGGGGCTAAGGCTACGCAAGGATCACTTTGACACTGTTGTTATAATTATAATAATAGTATTAGTACCAAATTAAACCACGGTTTCAAGAAACTGGGCACAATGTTTATATATATATATATATATATATTGATGTCAACTGATCATCTAATACACACTTCATTAACTTAATCATCAATGGGTAGGGTTGGTTAAACATATTCTTTTCAATTATTACTTTCATATAACTTCTTATAAACATTCAATAATTCAGTTGGTTGATGATTATTCATGTGCTTCAACAAAATTAAAATTTGAATCTTACCAATAATCCCATTAATTTGATTACTAAAAAAATATACACTATATTGCTAGATCAAGAGTACAATGAAAATGGGACGAAACGGTTTTTTTTAACGGCTCTCTCTCTATCCCGAAAACTAAATAATGTTATCTGATGTCGATTCATCTTGATATTAAATAATGTAAAATGCTTTAAATTTATCCTGATTTGATCAGACACAAGTGATTTTTTTCGACAAGATAGAATGCATGAGTATTATAGTTTAATTAAAAAATTTAAATTATTTAATTTATTTAGGGTTTAATTAAAATTTTAGAGAGACTTGACATGAATTTTTTTAAAATTATGGGAGAGGATTTAATTAAAAACATTAGAAAATTTTAATTTTAGGGATCAAATTAATTAGGGCATCAAAATATAGAGTCTATAGAATCCACAACAAATATTAAGTTCAAGAAAGATTCGAAATTATAATATAAGCAGAGAGAATAAGCTTGAATATGTGTTTACATAACTTTCTTTTATGCATGAACCTACGGTATTGATTGTTCAACATGTGTAAAACCATATGTTTATCATGTATTGTTAATTCTGACGGTCCAAATATATATATATTTTTATTATTTATTTTTTTAATAAAAAAATGGAGATAGTGTGACCAATGATTGAAGAAGAATATATATAGAACTGATGATAATCTAAATTAGATTATGGTCACGATGATTATGATTATGATACATTGGATATCTCTATTCTCTACCTTTACCTTCCTTTTCTATTCCTTGCAATGCATGTGCCTTACCAATATTCTCTTTTCCAATATATATTGTATAATACGGATCTGCCCATGAATTCAATTTTCTATTATTTAATTTCATTATAAAAATACTTCATTATTTAAATAATAAAACAAATCGATATACCAAATTTAAATAGAGTATCACATCATCATCGTTAACTGCTACATCAATACTGTAAATAACAACAAATATCGTTAAAGGATGGAATTAGTGTAATTAAATGAGTTCGAGAATAAAATTGATACAATTAAGATGTATGAGTCAAATTATTGATTGAGTTTATCATACGGGTAAAATAATCCCTTAAATTTAAATAAAATAAATTACTATTTTTTATTAAACTGGGTGGTTAAAATATAATATAATATATGTTCAGAAGACTCTCAATCATTTGACAATAAACGCTTAAATACCTTTGTAAACGCCTTACCCAAACCTGAGATTTCTAAAGATAGCAATCATCATTTAACTACTGAAATCGATTGGTCTATATAAATATAATAAATATATATCATGAGTCAATTTAACGCTAACTCAAGTAGAAAAAGATTAAAATAATTTTTAATAATAATTAATATTATTATAAAAATATTTTTATCTTCATATTTTTTAATATTTTAAATAAAATAAAATTAGATCTTATAAATTTGTATATAAATATTTTATTATTTTATTTATAATCATTGTTTGAAATATTTTATTAAGAATATATATTTTTAGATTGTTTGGTTTAATTAAATGGCATCAATTAAAAAAATAAAAAAAATCAAAATATAAATTTACAAGATTATAATAATAATTCAATTTTTTTAAAAATAAATAATAAGTATGATTGAATAAATTTTATTTGAAAATTTTTTTTTTACACTTCTAGTATTAAAATATTGATGTGAAAATATTTGGCATTTATGATTTATGTATTTTGAGCTTTGCGAATGGTGGGCTTGATCTGGCTCTAGAAATCTAAGATCATTGGGCCGAGATTCAGCACGATAATCATTTGGGTCTTTGTCTGTAGTTAGTCAAAAGATGAGAACTGCAGAGAAGATAACTGCAGCGAACTCAGCTCGGTTGTGCGTCTATTTGGGAAGACAGAAACTACAAAAAAAAGTAACTATCTGACGAGAATTATTTTCTTTTCTGATTTTTATTTGTTTGAATTTGAATTTCCGATGTTATTCTTATATAAATTTCCAAATTTGCTATAATTTATCCCGTTCTTTTATTCAAGATCAACTGTTTAGAAGAAAGTTTACTGTGTGTTTTTTTCCCTTCTGATTTCATGTGAAACTGATTTGGAAAATTTTCACATTTGATGGATCATGAGGTGGAAGTTACAGAAGAATTATCCTTTATTTTTGTTAGATTAGTGAATCAAGGTTGGTTACCTTGAAATTCCTTGTGAATTTCCAGCAAAATGTGTTCAGTTGCTTTCTTTTCTGATATAGAATTGTTCGTTTGCTAAGACATGTTATTACACCTTTTTATAAGATATTAGATTGTTTCTGCATTTGGACAGTGTGACAAGGAATGCATCATTGTCGAGTTTACTGTCATAGTGAATTATAATGTCGGGATTAGAAGAGTTAAAGAAGAAGCTAGCACCTTTATTTGATGCCGAGAAGGGCTTCTCGTCTGGATCTACACTTGATCCTTATGATTCGTATATGGTAAACTTCGCCATTGATGAGTTGAATGTGATCATGAAGCTAGTTTTTATCCTTTGATTCTTACATAAATGATTTTTTTGTGGGGTTGTTTGAAGCTTTCTGATGGTGGAACTGTCAACTTATTGAGTAGATCATATGGAGTGTATAACATTAATGAGCTTGGGTTGCAAAAATGCACATCTTCACCCGTGGACGATACAGAACAAGGTGAAAAGACGTATCGGTGTGCATCTCATGAGATGCGGATATTTGGGGCGATAGGTAGTGGTGCAAGCAGTGTTGTTCAAAGAGCTATGCATATTCCCTCTCATAGAATTCTTGCATTGAAGAAAATTAATATATTTGAGAAGGTAATTTTGCTGCAAAGATGTACTTGTTTGTCGCTTAAAGGTCAGCTAGATTTATTATGATAGTGAAGAGCATCATGTGGTTGTAGATTTGGCTTACATCGATATTGATTTTTGCATATTAGGAGAAAAGACAACAGCTTTTGACAGAAATACGAACGCTTTGTGAGGCACCTTGTTCTGAGGGCCTTGTGGAATTCCATGGAGCTTTCTATTCCCCTGACTCGGGGCAAATAAGCATAGCTTTAGAGTACATGGATGGAGGGTCACTGGCAGATATCTTGAGATTGAGGAAAAGTATGCCGGAACCAGTCCTTTCATCTATGTTTCAGAAGCTCCTGCAGGTAATAATATCTCATAGTGTTTCTGTTTTGGTTTTCCAAATGAAAAAGGTTGTGACTGGCCTATAAATGGTGCATGTTTTTAAGTTGAAACCACATCTCGTATCATCCAGGGGCTGAACTACTTGCATGGAGTAAGGCATTTGGTTCACAGAGACATCAAGCCTGCAAATTTGCTCGTAAATCTAAAGGGGGAGCCCAAAATAACAGATTTTGGCATAAGTGCTGGCCTAGATAATTCAATGGCAATGGTTAGTCATTAGATTTTAATTAATTTTTGCTTGCTTTTTTCTTTGCTGCCAGTACCTTCGGTTATATTAGTTTATCAAGAGTTATTTTCACTGATGTTTATCTTGAAGACGATAATAAGTTATTAAAATCTATTATAAATGTCTAACAACTGATTCGGACTTGTTATTAGTGTGCTACCTTTGTTGGAACTGTTACATACATGTCACCAGAGCGAATTCGAAATGATAGCTATTCTTATCCTGCTGATATATGGAGCCTTGGTCTTGCTCTCTTTGAGTGCGGCACTGGAGAATTTCCATATACAGCCAATGAAGGACCTGTTAATCTCATGTTGCAGGTGATATACCATTTCCTTTAATACAGATCTTTCAACATTAAATGTTGCCTGAAACATTACATATTATTCTTTGTTCATTTATTCTGACATTAATATTTCTGAATTTCCATGGAAGATCTTGGACGATCCATCCCCATCACCACCAAAAGACAAATTTTCACTAGAGTTCTGTTCATTTATTGATGCTTGCCTGCAGAAGGATGCAGATGGCAGACCAACAGCAGAGCAGGTAACTTGTACTCCTCAGTGAATATATGACCTATGTTACCTAAAATCATTTGTGAGTTTCAGACATGGGCATGGATCTAACTGGGATATGTTAATTTTTTTTCTAAGATTTATGTGTATTTGGAGAGTCTTTGAAGGATCATATCCCATATCTATGTCTGGATATGTGTTGGATACAGGTGTTGGACACTGGTACTTCAAAAAAAATTTAAAAAAAAATTAAGAGTTAGAACAACATAGAGTATGGCAGTTCAAACTTAGAATATGCTGAACTGATATTGTCTGATTGTAGCTTCTTTCCCACCCGTTTATCAAAAAGCATGAGCATGCTGGAGTTGACTTAGCAGCATTTGTTCGAAGCGTTTTTGATCCAACACAAAGACTGAAAGATTTGGCTGATGTGAGTACATTAACTATTATTTAATTATTTTGCATTACATTCGAACAGTTATGTTTGAGCTAGAGTGCATCATTTTCATTTTTTCATTGGCACATAGGACGTAGGAATGAAATTTAAGATATTCTTTCAAACTTCGAATATAGTCCAATTTATTTAAGAGAAAATAACCTCAGTGACCGAAAATGCCGTGTAATATACGATTTTGACCAACTTTTTTTGGATTTGCCAAAATGACCAAGTAAATCGCAATGCGATCGATAATTCGCAACGCGATCTCTGGTATCGCAAATCAGTTTCCAGATTCGCAATGCGATAGTCGAAGTTCGCGTTGCGATTCATTCCAATTCGTTGCGACAGGCGAAATTCGCATTGCGATTCATTCCAATTCGTTGCGACAGGCGAAGTTCGCATTGCGATTCATTCCAATTCGTTGCGACAGGCGAAGTTCGCATTGCGACAGGCGAAGTTCGCGTTGCGATTCATTCCAATTCGTTGCGACAGGCGAAGTTCGCGTTGCGATTCATTCCAATTCGTTGCGACAGGCGAAGTTCGCGTTGCGATTCATTCCAAATTCGTTGCGATTCATTCCAATTCGTTGCGACAGGCGAAGTTCGCGTTGCGATTCATTCCAAATTCGTTGCGATAGGCGAAGTTCGCGTTGCGAGTCATTCCAAATTCGTTGCGATAGTCCAAATATTGCATTTGTTTCTTAAGAATTTTTTCTAAAAAGATAGAATTCGCGCGGACGTGTCGAAGACACGTATTACCACGACCACGACCTCGACCCGAGACGGGACGGGACCAATAATGTTTCCAATACTATGTGGGATTGAGCATTACCAACACTTGTTTTCAATATCATTACTTTCATTGTCTGTAAGAGTTTAATTTTGAAACTAAAAAATATTTATTCGAATAAATAACTTACCCTTTGAGGATTTTGATCATAAATGAAGTAATTGCTAAAACTAACTCTGATTCGGGTTCTTATAGTGTTCAAATGACTTACTTGCAAAGAGTAGATGATGACCAAACAACTCGATATGTTTCCTTTGTGTCATTATCAGCTAGTTTTCGTAGCATCCTCAGTTGAAAACTTACATCATTGTCTCCTTTGCATTTGTTTGGTTAATATTTTTCTTCCATCAAAGTCCTCAAAGGGTAAGTTATTTATTCGAATAAATATTTTTTTAGTTTCAAAATTTAACTCTTACAGACAATGAAGGTAATGGTATTGGAAACAAGTGTTGGTAATGCTCAATCCCACATAGTATTGGAAATACTATTGGGAATGGTATTTAAGGCTTGACTTTCCCACTTCCTTGTTGAGTGATAGAGAACAAGGGGGACTCTCGCGCGCCGCCGTCCCGCCGCCGTCCCGTCTCGGGTAGGGTCGTGGTCGTGGTAATACGTGTCTTCGACACGTTCGCGTGAATTCTATTTTTTTAGAGAAAATTCTTAAGAAACAAATGCAATATTTGGACTATCGCAACAAATTTGGAATGAATCGCAACGCGAACTTCGCCTGTCGCAACGAATTGGAATGAATCGCAACGCGAACTTCGCCTGTCGCAACGAATTGGAATGAATCGCAACGCGAACTTCGCCTGTCGCAACGAATTGGAATGAATCGCAACGCGAACTTCGACTATCGCGTTGCGAATCTTGAAACTGATTTGCGATACCGGAGATCGCGTTGCGAATTATCGATCGCATTGCGATTTACTTGGTCATTTTGGCAAATCCAAAAAAAGTTGGTCAAAATCGTATATTACAAGGCATTTTCGGTCACCGAGGTTATTTTCTATTTATTTAAACCCTTTTTCTGATTATAAGATCAAAATTAGAATATCAATCATTATTTTTGTGGTTAGCAGATTGATATCTGTTAAAACAATTTTCTGTTGCTAATAGTCGAAAGGCTTGCCAACAAGAATAGAAATCAGGTTTATGTGGTCTTGCCTGATTTATCTATTAGTTTGTTTCGATCCGAGTACTTTCACTGACAAATATTGAATTTTTTTCCCCGCTAAACTTTGGGCGAAGATAGAACAGATGGTCTGATTGTACTATGATAAGGCATTTAAGTCCGAATAATTTCGATTTAATGTAGAAAAGTTAACGGAACTTGAAATTCACATATTATTTATCTTATCTTTTTTATTTATGTTTAATACTAACAGTAATATTTGCATGATCAGATGTTGACATTACACTATTACTTACTATTTGATGGACCAGACGAAAACTGGCAGCATGCAAGGACCCTGTACAATGAAGATTCAACTTTTAGGTAACAAACTATTAAGTGTGTCTTCCTATCATTCTTTTCATGGTACATCAGTAGAATAATCCCCCGGCTTTGCATATGTCTTGCTTTTTTAGTTCTCTTCAGGCTTCAACGACATTATGATGTAAGATAATAAACATTTATTCTCCCAACCAATGTACCATCAGAAACATTTATGCAGAAGCTAATTAAGAAGATTAGGATACCATTTAAAGCTTTATGGTTGAACGTCCATATGGCAAAAGTATTATAGTTATGAAATATTTTTGAACTTGGTTAAACTTTTGTGGATAGCACATTGTGCCTTTTTGGTTCATGTCTATTAAGAGGAATATGTACTTTTTTTTCCAGTTTCTCGGGGAAGCAGTTTGTTGGTCCAAATGATATCCATGCGATGCTTTCCAGTATCCGGAGCACATTAGCTGGTGACTGGCCCCCTGAAAAGCTTGTACATGTTGTAGAAAAACTTCAATGCCGTGCACATGGTCAAGATGGAGTAGCGATCCGTGTCTCGGGATCTTTCATCGCCGGAAATCAGTTTCTAATCTGTGGCGATGGCTTACAAGTAGAGGGCATGCCTAACTTTAAAGATCTTTCTATCGATATTCCTAGTAAGCGAATGGGTACATTTCAGGAGCAATTCATAATGGAACCAGGAAATCTCATCGGTTGCTACGTTATAGCTAAACAAGAACTTTACATTCTTCAATAGGCAAACCACAAGCACGCTCTCCTCTGAGGTTAGTAGCTCTTGACCTGTTCACAATGTTGACGCTAACATCCGGTTTCTTCTTGCCATCGGATTGGTTATAACAGTGCTGTAATGAGAATTTCCTCGTTATTTAGATAAATTACTGTTTCTTATTACATCTTCTATTACTTCTTCAATTCCCTCCTTCCATTGTTGACCATGGCTTGCATGTAGTCCATGTTGGTATTCTGCCGATTAGAGTAAGCCGCGCGTTCTGCCTTTGTAACATATAAGATAAAACTATTGCCATGGTCATTGGTGTAATTTGCTGAACTTATCAATACACAGATGTGTAGACCGACTGATAATGAGTCCAGGATTTGTTATATATTTGAAGAATCATCCTATATTTTCCAAACACATACTTTAACATAAAATTCCATAACTAATCAAATGGCAGGAGCATTGGGCTCTAATTCAATTGCCATTGTTCTTGAAATGTACATTTGGTACGACTGAAGAATATGAGCTACCAGGTTGCTTTATTTGAATAAACATTATCTATAGATGTCAAATATGCTCATACCTATATCTGACTAAACATTATATATAAATTCGAATAAAACCATAAATAAATGTCAAATATGATTATTCAAAGGAAAATGAAGTGCAGATGTGAAATAGCTATGGATCCCTATCCGTCCTTCCTGCAAGAAATATTAGAATATTAGCATCGGCTAGCATATTTTGCATATTATGTATGTCTATCAATTCATGGATATAATAATTGTTTTTTTTAATTTACCATATATTACTATTCCCGCCGGAAAAGTAATAATGGAAATGTATAATTATTTGAAATTAGGGTTAACTACATGCAAAATCACTCACGTTTATGTTTTGTTTATTTTTTGTCACTGATTTCAAAAAATATAAGATATGGTCACTTTCGCTTTTATTTAATTAAAACGTGGTGACCCCGAGCTAACTTCCGTTAACAACAGTTAAATATTTTGATATAATCACACATTTGGTCCATGTTATTTATATATTCCCTCAATTTAGTTATACTTTTAATAAATTAAAATAAATTTAATCCTCCAATCGAATAATGTCACATGTCATGCCACGTAGAGGTGAGTATTCGATCGAGCCGAGTCGAGTCAAAATTTTTTGAGTTATTCGAGTTGACGAGTCCTATTTTACAACTCGGAGTTGACTAAGAATTTTTTCGAGTCGAGTCAAAATTTCGAGTTTATGTTTAAATTTAATTATAAATATTTATTAAAAAAATAATGGAGAAAATCAACTTCCAATTAAAAAATTAAATTTTGTTTCTTAGAACAAAGCTCTTAGCATTTGTTTTCTGATTCCTTTTCTTTCCTTTCTCTTGTTTGGATCGGAGCTTGAACAGTTTCTTTGAAGGAGAGAACACTAAAACAAGGCAAAATCCCCACAAACTATAAAGGAAAGCTGTTTCACTTTTCTGATTTCTCCTCAATGAACAGCTTCCTTTTGAGAAAAAAAAAATTCTGGGCTTTCCATTTCATGGAAAATATCACCTTCTCCTGCATTCTTTTCCCTGTTCTGTGATCGGGTAACCTGGCTCTGGCCTCTATAAATTTCCTTTTTCTATGATGGGTTCTTTTCTTTTTCTCTATTGATGAAGATTATATATATAAATAAATGAAGCTTGCTTTTCTGTTTAATGCTTTTTCTTAGTATCTCTGTAATCTTTAGTGTTTTCTTTAATTGTCAGATTTGCTGGTGATGATGACTATATTTTGTTTGAATTTAAGACTGCAACTTTAAATCATCATTTCTTGGTTTTGAATAAATCCTTAGCATGTGACCGTTTGTTTTTTGTAACCGTTCTGTTTGGGACATTAAAGTTGCTAGTTTCTGCAATTAATGGCTTCACCTATATATATGAAGTTAAACTTTGCTGAATTTGACTTTGGTTTGGCATTGATAGGTGTTCTTGAATTGTTAATGGAATCCATTGCTATTTCTTCATCAAAGAATCAAACTCCAGGTTCTGATATGGGAAGCAATAGCCTTCCTTTGATGTCTGGGATGCCTCGGCGGCCTTCTAGGCCTCAATTACCGAAACACTCTGAAAATGAAGGGCTTTCGTCTACATATCATGGTGTTAGGATCGAACGATATCCAGATGGTTCGATATGTTCTCGAAAGCATTCATTTAAATCAGCCTGTGACAACATGGTGTGTGAAGAATTGCCTAATATGGCAGAACTCTACTATGATTCTAGCAAGACGAAATCCGAATCGGTGGGAAAGATTTCGGCGGTGGCTAACAAATCTTCCTTCAAACATCCCGTTGATGATCGTAAGAGTTCCAGTTCCATTGATCCATTGGAATATGAAACAACTGTGCATGGTGTACATTATCATGATTTGAGTAAGCGGAACTCGAAATCAGTAGGAAAAAATTTGACAATGACAGGTGAAGCTTCCTTCAAACATCCCATTGATGATCCTAAGAGATCTAGTTCCATTGCTTCATCGGATTATGAAACAACTGTGCATGGTGTACATTATTATGATTCGAGTAAGGCGGAATCCGAATCAGTGGGAAAGATTCCAAGAATAAGAAGCAAATATTCCTTCAAACATCTCACTGATGAACATAAGAGTTGCAATTCCATTGGTTCATTGGAATATGAAAAGCTTGAGCCCGGTGTTATGCATTTGAACAACCTCATTGTACCACAATCAGAACCAAGCATTTGTCTGAGCCGTTCAAGTAGTTACCGCACGGGGTCGCTCTATGCCGAAGCAAAACAAAGTTTCACCAATACAGAAAGTGATGAAAGTGATGAAGTGAGTAGGAAGATAAGCATCAATAGAGAGAGCAATGCCAGTTATGTTAGTGATGAAAGCGGCTCGAGTTGTTCGATCAGTATCATTTACAAGCCCCACAACGCAAATGATATAAGATGGGCTGCAATCCAAGCTGTTAGAGCAAGGAAATGAGACTTGGACTTTAAGCACTTTAGGGTGTTGAGGAGACTGGGATGTGGGGATATAGGGAGTGTTTATCAATCGGTACTGACCGGCACAAACACTTATTTCGCCATGAAAGTCATGGATAAAGCTCTTTTGGCAAGTCGAAAGAAGCTTCTTCGAGCACAAACCGAGAGAGAGATTCTCCGATCTTTGGATCATCCGTTTCTCCCCACCTTGTATACTCATTTCGAGACAGAGAAGCTTTCTTGCTTGGTTATGGAGTTTTGCCCTGGAGGAGACTTGCATGCTCTCAGGCAAAGACAACCTGGAAAGTACTTTCCAGAGCAAGCTGCCAGGTTAGCTCCTCATTCTCTTACTCGGACTCGAGTGTAAGTGTACGATATAACACTGCTAGGAAATGCCATTGATCTTCTTCTTTCGTTCTGCAGATTTTACATGGCCGAAGTTCTCTTCGCTTTGGAGTATCTGCACATGCTTGGGATCATTTACAGAGACCTTAAACCTGAGAATGCTTTGGTCCGAGAAGATGGACACCTAATGCTTTCGGATTTCGATCTCTCTCTTAGATGTACCGTCTCGCCGACACTGGTTAAATCATCAAACTAGACCCTGGAATCGAAAACTTCAGCATTCTGTACTCAGCCTGCATGTTTGCAGCCAACATGTGTAATGCAGCCATATTGTATTCAGCCTGCATGTTATGGACCGCCTTTTTTTTCGAGCAAGCATAAGAAAGAAAAGAAGAGCAAAATGAAGAACGAATCGACTCATCAAGTGAGTCTTCTCCCTGAGCTTCTTGCCGAACCTACCAACGCTCGATTGATGTCCTTTGTTGGCACTCACGAGTACTTGGCCATTAAAGGTGAAGGCCATGGAAGTGCTGTCGATTGGTGGACATTCGGGATTTTTCTATACGAACTCTTTTTCGGAAAAACCCCATTCAAGGGGGCCGAAAACCGGACGACACTCTTTAACATAATCGGCCAGCCACTGAAATTTCCAGATCACCCCAATGCGAGCTTTGCAGCGAGGGACTTAATCCGAGGCTTACTCGTAAAGGAACCACAGCATCGGCTTGCACACAGGCGTGGTGCTACTGAAATTAAACAACATTCGTTCTTTCAGACTGTCAATTGGGCACTCATTCGCCAGACGCGACATGGCAAAAGTTTCCATGAACAACATGGTCCCAGGTTTAGATGTTCAGCCTTCTGGTAACTATTTGGAGATTGATTTCTTTTGATTATTTCTTTTGTTTTCTTTCTTAGAAACAATGTTGTGAACACCGAAGTTGAAAAGCATCAGTTGAGACATGCAAATGAATTGAAATGAGGAATTAAGCTGCTTCTCGTCGTCTTCTTTTTAAAGTATCTATCTTTATCATTTGTATAAGATATGATTTTTACAAATCCATATCCGATATTTCCCAAATTTGTAAATTATTTTGATCTTTTAGAATTGAAATCGAAATTAAATGACATAAAAATCAAAATTTTCCATTAGATTTGGTTTGATCTTGTAGTTTTAATTTTTTGACATTTTTTTTAAATTAATATCTAAAGAAAGTAAACTTCAAGTTTAAACTCCTAAGCTGGGTCTAGGGGTTACATTAACAGTGATGTAAGTTCGAAACGTTTAGCTTTACATACCCAGTAATGTCTTTGAAAGGCTGAAGCTTTTTGTTTCTTTTTTATACGTAGGTTTTGCCTCAATGGTCCGCCCTTCCAGTCGGAGAGAAGTTCTATCCCTCGGACACTGAGCTTTTAAATCATTTAGCGGCAAAATGCGGCGTTGGAGGCTCGACGGCACATCCGTTTATCGACGATTTTATCCCTACGCTTGAGGAGGATAAGGGAATTTGCTACACGCATCCTGAAAATCTTCCTGGTAAGAGTTAATGCATTCTAGTATATGCCCAAATTTGATTATAATGAGCATTTCATCTTATTTTCTGCAGGTGCAAAGAAGGATGGAAGCAGTATTCAATTCTTTCATCGGACGATCAATGCTTACGGTACCGGTGGACGAAAGCGTCGCAGAATCCGAAGCCAATATAGTATCACCGAGGAGTATCGTTGGCATAAGACCGGAAAGACCAAACCCGTCATAGAGAATGGAGTTCACCAGGGCTGGAAGAAGATCATGGTTCTCTTATAAACGTTCGAAGCGAGTTCGTAAATCCGAAGAGTCAAATTGGGTGATGCACCAGTACCATTTAGGGGCTGAAGAAGAAGAGCATGATGGGGAATATGTGGTTTCTAAAATCACATATCGACATCCAAAACAAACTGAGTGATGGTAGTGTAAGCATTGAAGCGCCGGATGACTCGAGAATTAGGGATGCATGAAGATGACATTGATGAAGACATGTCTCACAATCCAATTTTTTTTTACCTTAGTTAATTTTTCCATACAACAGCGCTGGTCTTATTGACATTCTATAAAATTTTTCACCTTCTTGTCACACAAAACTCCAGTAGCGGCCATTCACTTTAACCATCCCACCTTTATACGGTGTGTAACGTCATCATCTACACCCATCTTTATGTATCATAGACCCTAGGTACTTGTAACAATAGGATTTGATTGACACCCGTCGAGTACGAGTCAAATGTTTACCCATAATTTTAACTGAATAAAAGTATATGCCCTATTATTTTTTATTTAAGATTAAGTTAGATAGAATATTACTAAATTTTGTTTTAGGGCGATTCTCTCGAGTTATTAATTTTTAGTATTGTATACCTTAATTTTGAAGCAAGTCGGCACTAGATAATATATTTCCAGTTTTAGTTTTGGACCAGATTTTTTTTCCTATTTAGTCCAAACTTAATTTCAAGTGGGGCCGGAAAATAACCAAGAAGAGTGGCACGTTTGAATCTAACAAGTGGCAAAGATGGAAATCTTCCTATAAATATTCCACGTGTCAATAACTAAGACTTAACCAAGACAAAAAGTAGAAAAATCAAAATTATCCATCGATTAACTTTTAATTCATTAATTAATTAATTAAATTTCATAAAATATTACTCTTATTTATTATTAATTTTCCTTATAATATTTTTCAATTTAACAAAGAGGCCCCCCATCAGCGTGTATTCTCTATTATACTAATTATTACAGAGTAACAGTATTTAATTCAAACATCATTTGAGAAAAAAAGAAAATAAATAACTTCTGATCAAATTAATTGGTCGATTGAAGTGAAAAATCTAAGCTTCAACTTGGAAGTAATCTGGCAAAACAGACGACATTCTATTTCCGACGAAGATAGGAAACAGGAAACGATGTCGTCTCCGGACATTGCTTCAATCTTGGAAAACTCGAGGGAACTCGATCGGTTGAGGAAAGATCAAGAGGATGTGCTCGCCGAAATCAACAAGCTTCACAAGAAGCTTCAAGCTAGTAAAATTCTCAACCTTTTTCTGGTTTAGCTTCAGATTTCATGATCTGGGTTGATTTTTTTGGTCACTGTGATTATTGGGTTTGTTTTAGATTATTGAAATACGGTCATTATAACTTTCTGGGTTTTGTATTGTTCCATTCGAACAATTGATTCTTGAGTTGGGTTTGGTTTAAAAGAGCTTAAATTTTGTTGATGATGGAATGTATTGGATGAGTAAGCTAACTTTTTTGCATATTATTGCTAATTGCTTAATTTATGAATATTCTTTTCGTTTTTAGGAGAAAAGGAGAATAGAGATAATCAAATAGCAAAAGATAGGACAATTTACATTGGCTTGCTTTAAAACTTGGTTGCATTTGTTTTTTAGGTAAAGAAGCTAAGTTCTTGTGAATTGGTTTACTAGGTTTTATGATCAAAATTGTGGTATAATATTAAGTGTGGTATATGTGACATGTAAGTTTGGTGTTAAGGATTTGCCTCTAGGATAATAAAACAAACTATTTAGCTATAAAAATGGCTGCCTATGTGGCCGAGTTTTCATGGAGAGTCGAAGTTATGTGATTTTCCGGTGTTATTCGTTAGATGCTTGGAATTCCATGTAGAGAGTGGTTAAACTTGCTTGTAGATTAATGGTCAAAGCTTCATGTATAATTACCTTTTAAATAGTGAACCACATAATACTCGTATCATAACTTTGCTCCTATATTCTTTTTCTCCGAAATGTTTTGATTGATTTAATTGAGAATGATTGCACAAAAGATGTCAGAAATCAGAATATTCTACAAATTAACAACAAACTGTGTGTATTGGAACACTAAAAGTAGTGTTGTTAATTTGATATGGTATAAGCTCGATTAAAAGTTTCTTAGATGCACGTAGTTGACAATCAGGAGTATAGAAGTAGCATGGGAGGAATTTTTAGATCCATCATTTCCTATCATTTAAACATTAACAGAAACTACGGGATGCGTTTGGATGAAGAATTTTTGTGGCTCTTGAATAATGACTTGAGGTTTAGAGATTTCAACAAATAATCAATTTCTGGATTGTTGTCTTGCATAGAGCAACTTATTACAGCTTTAATGAGTAGAAAGTTTACTTAGAAATCTTGGATCAAATGATTAAATTGTATTCTTTAAGATTCGAGAATCATTTCTCTCTCTTCTTTTACTTTATTTGTCCTTATTCCTGTTTAATTATTACTGTCAGTGATAGTTTATGCTAATCCTGAACTTTTGTATATAAATGCAGCTCCTGAGGTAGTTGAGAAACCTGGCGATTCTTCATTGTCGAAGCTGAAAACTTTATATATTCAAGCTAGAGATCTTTCAGAAAAAGAAGTAACGTATGCTCACTATCTCTAACAAAGTCTTGTTCAATTTGCTTAGTCCTTTCTCTTTCTCTCCCCCCATTTTCTAGTAAATCCGCGGCTTGTATTTTCGAGTGTAGGAATCAACTTTCTGGCTAGATTTCGTATTTCCAAGTACCGTTTCCATTGTTTTGACCAACCCCTTTTTTGGAATTGATACAGGATTTCCGGCTTGTTAGTAAGTCAACTTGATGCTTTCTTGCCATCTGGACCTCCGGGACAACAACGAAGAAAGATCGGTGTGTGCTACCAACTATGTCTAGCTTGGACGTTTCAGTTGATTTAAATCCCTTTGCATGATAATATTTAGGCTCCGGTTGATAATGTCTAGCTTTGCATTATATTTATACCTCGTTTTCATTTTATTGCTGCATTTCACTTTTTATCGAGAAAAGTAAAGGAAAGCAAGAAGCAAATAGAAAAAGTATCAACCAAACTAAGCCCTACGAATCTTAAAAATCCATTATTATAAAGTTAAAAGCTAAGGTTATATCTGGACACCATGGCACTTTTCTTTAACTGTGGAAGGGTTAGCAGCAGCCTGCGGTTATATAGTAATGAAGAAGATTTTCTACCTTATACCTCTCTTTCCCTTTCTAATAGTACAGTAGGTGAGTCATTTACTGAAACATATAGTTGCTTGGCCGATGACAGAAAAGTTGTTGAAGTGATATGACCCCAGGTTCCGAATTTATATTGTTATAGTTGCAATTCTTAAGTTTTATGCTCTCTCTGTTTTTCTGAAGCTCGAACATTGAATGTATGAGATGTACCGAAAAGGAAAATTCATTTCTTTGTGTAGATTTCGGATACTAGTATAAGAGTATTGGAACTGCCCTTTTTGTGTAGCTGTGCCTGACATTAAACAAATTGCAGATGGTAATGATCAAAAAAGGAAAAGAGTGAAATCTGATTTGGATATTTCCCGCCTCTCTCCTTCTATGCGGAGTCATATCGAAGCTTGTGTTAGCCTCAAAGATGAGCAGGTAAGTTTTTAGACTCATGTAGCAAACATGAAAACCAGATTCCATTAGTTTGTTGTAATCAGTCGTTGATATTTTGTTCGTAGACCAAATTTTTTTGTGCTCTTATGCCCAGGTTGCTGCAAGAGTCACCTCGGATGCTGAGAAGGACGAGTGGTTCGTTGTGAAAGTGATAAATTTTGACGAGAAAACAAAGGAGTAAGTACGGTTCGTGTAAGACATTAAATTTGGCTTGTGCTGATTCCATTCGGAATATTCTTTGTTCTTGGTTAAAGTTGCATCTCCATATGCAGATTTGAAGTTCTCGACGAGGAGCCAGGTGATGATGAAGAGGGCGGTGGCCAAAGGTAAGCTTTTATGCTTTATGTTTTAGTGTTTCGATAGATTCAGACCAGAATTCGAATCAGTTTAAGTATTTATACCACTAGATTGGGAGAGAACATAGATTTTGAAAGCACCTAAAAATACAAATTTTTGTTTTTGTTACTGCAACTTCAGGAAGTACAAGCTGCCTGCATCTTGCATTATACCGTTCCCCAAGCGGAACGATCCGTCTAGTACTCAAGAATTCCCTGCTGGAAGACAAGTTCTGGCTGTTTATCCTGGAACAACTGCACTCTATAAGGCGACTGTCATCAGTACTCCTCGAAAGGTAATGATTCCAGTCATCTCCATACTAATTCCGGCCAGTTGCTGCTGTTTCTATTTTACTTATATGTTGAACTGACCACTCATTTCTTGCATATATCCATGGGGGGACACCAACCATTTATATTTTTCCAGAGGAAATCGGACGAGTAAGTAACATCCTCGATTCTTGACCATCTGTTTGTTGATTACTGTTATTATTAGTTGATTAACTGTTGCTTTTTTCCCAGGTATATACTGGAATTCGACGATGACGAGGAAGATGGAGCATTGCCTCAGCGGACAGTACCGTTTCACAAGGTGGTTCCGTTGCCGGAAGGACATCGGCAATGAGATGTAATTTATATAAATTTGTATAATATAGAGCTGTAGCTGGCGTTTAAACCTGTGAATCTGACCTAATTTTCACGTGCCTTGTGTTATTTGATTAGTAGTGAAAGATTGCCACTGATAACTCTATTGCTACTTCAGTTCTTCATTACTTGTAAATGGCTGCCATTGGACTCGGTATTCGACTCAGTCGTTTGTTGATCCCGTTCCCGCTCAACTTTGTCAATAATATTCTAAAGGGTAAAATACTTTTAAAACACTTAACTTTGTCTGTATTTCTGTTTTGGTCACTCAACTTTAAAAAATTTCAATTTCATCATTCAACTTTCAAAATTGATATTTTGGTCACCTAGGTGTTAAATCAAAAACGGTGGTGGCATGACATGGGAAACGAAATGAAAAAAGGATTTAAGTGGACATTGTGGTATTCAAAATTGATATTTTGGTCACCTAGGTGTTAAAAGAAAAACGGTGATGGCATGACATGGGAAACTAAAAAATTTATTTTGAAAGTTGAGCGATGAAATTAAAACTTTTCAAGGTCGAGTAACCAAAACAAATACACAAGATGAGAGAAAGATCTAACACCTTCATCTCCACCTTTCTTCCTTCCCTTCCCTATAAAAACAAAGAAAAGATCTTGGTACCAATCCCACGTCTATTTAATCACCAGCTGCGATTCTCCGTTCAAACCAGAAATAATGAACCACTAAAGATCAACATAACCCTCTGTTTCATCAATAAATTGTATAATTTTCAACACATATATGATACACCAAAAAATAATTAAAATACTAAATAAAATAAGATGTAATGTGGGAAACTAGCATGGAGTAATATTGTGAAAGTGATATTATCTGATGTTGCTTAAATTTTACAGCTTGATCGGAGAGCAGTGATTATACCAGGTGGTCTTTATGCTGCATTATGGGGCAAAGCAAAAGAAGCAGAAGAAGTGAGAGATGAAGAGCGCTGTGGCTTAAGCCCCTTAGGACCCTCGTCTAGTGATCAGATTCCTTTGCTGCAAAGCATAATTGGACAATAAGTTAAGGCTAAACACCTCAATTTATTTTATTCGAAGTATACGCACATGGTTAAACTTGTGTTCCATTTTTTAAGTTTTTTTAAATATTTTAAATATTTTTATATATCCACGAAATCTTGATGTACAAGTACAACAGCTTAATTTAATGTTAGGGAATAGTAGAAAATAAGCGTTACCGGTTTTGTTATTTTTTTCTACCCGTTCTATTATTGTTTGGCACTTTACCGGAAATATTAAAAAACATTAAAGTTTTAGGTAGAAATAATAATGTTTTAGGTAATTTTTTACCAGTTTTGTTATTTAAATAATAACAAAACCGGTAATGTCTTTTTTTAGTTGTATATTAAAAGTGTCGCACTGTAGAACTTTCCTCTCAGAGAAATGATCACGTTAGACTCTAAACTGGAACGAACCGCTACCGGCTTAAATAGTCACATAATTAAACGTTAAGTACCAAACTGGAACGAAATAAACGTTAGACACTAAACTTAAACAATGGACATAGGTTAGACACCTTTTGTATATTTAAGCTTTTTTTATTACCCTCAACGAATAATTTGTTAAGCGTAAAATACACAAACAATATAACTATCTCCTATGTTTTCTTTTTGTTATAATTATAATTACAAGCGCTATGTTTCACTTCATCCATAATTTATCAGTATAAATAAATGTTAGGGTAAGTTACACATTTAGTACTTAAACTATCATTTTTAGTCCTTTTTAATACGTAAATTTTTAATTTTTTCGGAATCATACCTAACGTTTGGTTTTTATTTCATTTTAGTATATTACGTTAAAAATTTAAAGTGTATAGTACCTAAACTATCAGTATTGGTCCATTTTAGTACCTAGATTTTTTTCCAACTTAACGTTAAATTTTGAACGGATACTAAAATGAAACAAAAACTAAACTTTGAGTATATTTTTGAAAAAAATTGAAAGTTTAGGTACTAAAACAAATCAAAACTGATAGTTTAAATACCAAACACCCCCTAGATGTTAACAGTTTCTGTAATTATTATAACCAAATAAAATGATTTCCTCTAAAAATATATATAATATATAACTAAAAACCATGAAAATCGTTAAATTCTCCTAATCAGTTATAACCATTCCCTATATAAACCCACTGACTTTGCGTTGTATTCAAATCATTCATCAGTTTTGCAGTGTTTTTTTCTCGAGAGAAATAGTACTGCATTTCTTTTCGAATCATATAGATAAGCAAACGTATAAATCCACATACCCTTTCTTCTCAAATTCAACCAACAAACAAAAGCAAAAGATGACTCGCCAAATTATTATTGCCGTCGCCCTTGTTTTCTTGGCCGTCGTTGGGGCCTATGCGGCCCATACTAAGCCATCCCCTAAGGGGGAATCATCGGCGTCCCCCTCCTCCTCCCCCACCTCATCTCCCTCCTCGGGCAGCGCCGGCTCCACCGGCCACCATAGAGGCCATGCTCCTCCTTCACTAGACGCTCCCGCACCGGCACCATCGGATTCTAATTCTCTCAAAGCCTCCGGCGTCATTGGGGTTGCCACCGGTGTTGCCGGACTCTTCTTTTTCATTTAAGCTTTAATATCACACGTGCATGTATGCATGGAACATGCATGGACGTACTGATCATATAGTCACGTACGATTTATATATGATTTAAATGTATTAATTCGTGAAAAGCTGAAATTAATATAATGTATGAAAAGTCTTGAATAGTAAATAATATATAACAAGACTTTGGTGACTATTGTTTAATTCAACTCTCCCTTATTTTCAGTTATACGTATAATAAAGATTGATGGTAAAGAACTGGAATATAAATTATATTGAACATGAGTTTAATTTAAAGTTATTTTTTAATTATTTTAATTAGAAATAATAAATATATGAAAAGATAGTATCCACGCGGACGTGTCGAAGATACGTATTACCACGACACGACACGACATGACCCGACCCGACCCGAGACGGGACGGTGGTGCGCGAGAGTCCCCCTTGTTCTCTTCCACTCAACAAGAAAGTGAGAAATCTAAGTCTTAAATACCCAATCCCAATAGTGGTTCCAATACTATGTGGGATTGAACATTGCCAACACTTGGGAATCTTTTACACTATCGCAACACATTCTTTATTGTTTCAAACTAAGATATTACAAATGGCTTGGGAATCTTTTACACTATCGCAACACATTCTTTATTGTTTCAAATTCCACGTGAATTTGGAATAGTTAAAATGTAAACTTATTTTGGATTTTTCACTATCGCAACACTTTTTCACTATTGCAATAACACATTTTTCAAACTCTCGCAACACATTTTAACTATCGCAACACATTTTTTACAATCGCGTTGCGAATCTGGATATTCGCGTTGCGAATTTGAAAACTGAGTTGAAAAATTAGAGTTCATGTTGCGATTTTGTTGGTCATTTTGGCAAATCCAAAAAAAGTTGGTTAAATCGTATATTATAAGGCATTTTCGATCACTGGGGTTATTTTCTCTAATTTAAATAACTAATAGTTCTTATAAAAATAAATAAATCTTTAAATTTTCTGAAGAAAACAATTAAACGCTTGACTTCTTAAATGAATCAATTAAATTCATTTGCCATGTAATTATTCATCAAAAAGGCAAAAATTATCATAGATTATCAACATCAATAATGTGGTTACTACATTAATATCATGAATTATGACGTTGATATCGTAACAAGCAACAATAATTTTTATATATTAAAGGACCACATTAAATTTTTTCTTAACTTAAGGATCACATTGAGTGAAAAATAAGTTTACGAATTACATTTAAATTTTGTCTAAAAAATTGAGGGCCTCAATAACCATTAAAATTAATTTAATAAATTTTATTCTAGTTTATAAAAAAATATTTTCTTTTAATTCTCTATATGCTTTCACTTTTATAAATCAATTTCTAAAAAATTAAATTATTTTTATAATTAATATTCAATTAAACATATGACATCAAATAGAATAATCATTTAAGTATTATATGGTCATTATGATAGGGTCTCTAACCATGTTAGTAAAAGGTAACGTTCAACGCTAATGAAGGGCTTGATTGAATATATTTTTGGCTATAAGGAGTTAATTGGTAGCAACATTTTCATGAGGACTTAATTATTCTTCAACATTTGAATGAGGACTTTTATACAATTAAGCCTATTTGTTTTCAATATTATAAAACCCGAACGCTTTGATTTGACACCTAGAGGGGGCGGAAAAGGCAGAGAGTGAACGTATCCCCAAAGGAGGACCAAATACAGAAAGAAATGTCTTCGTCATTGGGTATTTCATTTCCCACCTCTGATTTTCTCTCCCTCCAATCAACCGGGAAAAATCAGCAAACAAGATGGCATCTTGGAATTCATTTCCGCTGGAAATCACATATGAAACTTTAGGTTGGCTTGCGTTTTTTTCGTGGTCCATTGGTTTCTATCCTCAAGTCATCTTAAATTTCCGAAGAAAAAGGTACCTTGAAATACCAGAATTCTAGTTTCGATATTTTTTTTACTCTGATCTTACTGTTTCCAATTTTTCCTTTTGTTTGTTCCAACTCTCAGCGTTATTGGGTTGAACTTCGATTTCGTGCTGCTAAATTTGACAAAGCACTCCTCTTATATGATCTACAACGTTTGTCTCTACTTTAGCCCAGTTATTCAGCAGCAATACTTTGACAAATATGGCTCTGGACAGGTTCTTTTTTAGTATTCCCTTTTCTATGTTGGGTTTTCATTATTTCTGATTCCTTTTTATGTTTTATACGGTGAATTAGTTGAATTTGTATAGCCAACTTTCAAAATTGTTGATAACATAAATCCATTCTCTTAGTTAATTTATGTTTGAGATGTTAGCTTAGTGTTATCAAGGCCAAGAATTATGATGAATTGAAACCACTTGTTAATGAGAATTTTTTCCCAATTTTCTTTTGTTTTGTTGACTTTATGGTTGATGCAGATGATCCCCGTAGCTGCTAATGATGTTTCGTTTTCTATACATGCTGTTTTGTTGACAGCTATTACACTGTTTCAAATTGTGATTTATGAGGTTAGTTTCACTAGCTTTTTCGTTGCTATGATGAGTACATTCCTAGTGTTTGTAAGTTGAAAAATCGATGTTTCATTGATGGATCGGTTTTGTGCAGCGTGGGACGCAAAAGGTTTCTAAGATTTCTATAGGAATTGTCTCTGTTGTGTGGTTAACCGCCGCCATTTGTTTCTTTGTAGCATTGCCTAGCCATTCATGGCTTTGGTTAATCTCCATTTTTAAGTAAGTTCCTTTTTTTTCGTTTTAAATCCTTCGTATCCATGTGAGGAACCGAAGTAGATAACATCTTGGTTTCGTCTTTGTCGATGATCAAATATATTCCTCAGGTTAGATGTTATCCTGTTTCATATGTTTCAAACCATTGTTAGAATTGCTGCAATTAGATTGCTGCATCATGGTTTTGATTATGGGAAAAAGTCCATTGGAACATAAGGCAGTGTATTTTCTAGAGCTGTTAAATTTCAGTTCTTATCGAGGAAAACGAGAAAATAAAGAACGAACAAGAATGATCTCGAAAAAGGGAAGCTGCTTTGTTTCCTCGAATCACACGAGGGTACATTGTTGTTTCCCATAATTTAACGAGACTGTTCTATCAATCAACATCACTGTGTAGTGTCCTTGGTCTTATAACACAGGAAGATTCTTGGTAATTGTCTTTAATTCATATACGAACTGAAGGACCTTGCTTGATCTTGCTGCTTACAGAGTTTGTGGCTTAATTTCAGGCATTCATGAACTTTGCACGAAAGAGTACAGAATGCTTGAGCATTGGAAACATTTTGCTCGATTTTACCGGCGGATTGGCAAATTATGCTCAGATGGCCATACAGTCTATAGATCAAAGAATGATTCGCCTTTACCAATTAATCCTATGGTCCAAAATTCTGCTTCATATAATAATAAGTTGATCGTGAGATTAAACTTTTTATTCAGATTCTTGGGTGAACTTCTACGGAAATATCGGGAAGACATTGATTTCTCTGGTATGTTATATATTCTCCACCATCCTGATTTGCTTTTATTATATGTTACTCCAATGCTGCATTGCTCTGCTCTCTTGATGCCTTTGCCAGTTAATACGTAATAAAGATGAACTCTGCTTGCAACATGGATCCATTGCTTCGAAGTTCGTCCCTAGACTCTTCGATGTTCTTTACCACAATTAACAATGGTGCAACTCTTTTTGCAGATATCCATAATCTTTGACATTATTTTCATGTGTCAACATTATGTGTTATATCCGGCTAGGAAAGCAACGGTTCCTTCTAAACTCGAACGAGAGGGCACGGAGCTGCTTGTCAAGTCCATTGACGAATCCGTGTCCGAAAATGTGTGAGGCTTTAGCAACTCGCCCAGCATTGAACATTGTATTCTACATGCAGGGAAAACAATTACACTATCATATGTAAAATTCATATCATTCTTGTTTTTCTTTTACCCTGTTGCACATAGAAAGGCCACACATCTTAGTCACTGTGAAACAAACAGATTGTGCAACTTATCAGAACATGTATCCTGAATCAATTTGCTGTATTGATTTCGTAGCACTCTTCATTGCTTTGAGATGATGAGTCAAAGTTAGCTCAAATGCATGAATTTATATTAGATTAACACTCTTGAAACTAGGCTATCAAAAACCCTAATTCTGGGATTTCCTTATTTTCTTAGATGAATTGTTTAACAAAGAAAGAACCCCTGAAAGAATGAAACAAGCTTATTGAATGGTGTAAATTAGAATTTTTCTCGTTTGGGTTCATTGGTTTTTAAGAATCATATAGCATTTTAGAGTGTTTTTTCTGTTTAAAGGATTATATAGCATTTCAGTGTTGTTTAATAAATATAGGTATTAAATTTTAAAATAATACAAGGACCTTCAAGTATATTTAAACTTTTTTCTTTAATCTAAAGAAAACAATAATTATTTTTTACATTATATAATTTAGAGGTTAATTAAACAAAAAATCATATTATATTCAAATGATTATGAATTTTTAAATGTAGAATAAAAATTAAAATTATTTAATTATTATCGACTAAAATCAAAGTTTAAGGCTTAAATTTTTCACCATTTGCACAGAAGTGAAAGGATAAGATTCTAACTGGTCAACATTCAACGGCTAAAGTAGGAAAAAGTCGTTGACTTTTCTACTTTGATTATGAATGTTTAAATGTAGAATAAAAATTAAAAGTATTTAATTATTACCTACCTCCTTGGCTAGCAAGGAAAATGACCAGACAAAACTCCTTGCTTCCCAAGCATATATAATTGTCCCATTTCTATGCCTCTATAAAGACAACAATGAAGAGGGACTCATCATTCAATTCCCAGCCTACATTTTTCAGGCCAAAAATGAAGAGGGAGGCTCGCCAACATGGTATGGTTCGGACTTACCCGATCCATCCATCTCCACGGAATCCGAAACCCGAAACACGACATGTTTCAAGTCTCGATTCGGCACCGTTTGCAGGATCATTTTCCGATTTGACATCAAAGGCCAGCAGCCATTCCAAGTTTACTGGAGAATGTGGGAAGTCACACTGGGTCCAGTGTCACATGAATCCGGTTAGTAAGTCCAAGGACAAGACAGAGGGTACTCAAAAGTTTAGGACAAGTAATATGGCCGGTTTTAGATTTTCCGGGCTCTCGGCTAATGGGGTTTTGGATTATTTGGATAGTTTTAATGAAGAATATGAGATCAATGATCATCAAGCAAATGATCATGATGAGGATGACTACAAGGATGGTGATACACATGTTGTGGTGGATGACAACGATGATTATATGGCTAAGTTTTGGTCTCTGCATGACAAACAGAACAACGATGATGATGATCATACGAGTTTTTTGTGAAGTGGGGTTCATGCTAGACATTGAAGAAGATGAAGGGTGGTGTTTAGTGGGAGAAATGTGATTTGTAGACCATCTATCATTACTTGTATGAGCTCTTGTTTGTATTCTTATCAATCTTTTTTTTTTTAAAGAAAAAAAGAAAAAAGAATCCTCAACTCTGTTGGAAGAAAGTTCCATTTTCCATGGGGTGTTTTGCTCACGCTGGCTGAGGGTTGCCTTGACCTTCCACTTACAGAAGCCTGCAGAACATAAAAGAAACCCGAGTTATCATCCACTGCAAGAACATCCGATTCGGAGCATAAAACCGGCAAACCGTTACGGTGCTCGGAGTCCTTAAAGGTGCGAGGCTTCTTTAGATGCTTTAGAATTTGAAGCAATTCTTGAACCATATATTTTCCTGGTAATAGTGTAAGTTAATCTACTGAGTTGTTTTGCATAGTTAAAGTTGATAGACTTATGACTCAATTTCAGAGTCGATCTCTTTCGATGTCTGTTGCAAACTTCTTGGCCAACGGAGTGAAATTATTAAAGGTCTCGAAGAGGCTGTGGCCATCCAAATTTTTGGGAGTAACAAAATTCTAGATTATTTTTAATTTAAACATTAATCAAATAGGATTTTTTTAATTTTTAGATTTAAGTATTTATTAAATTTTTATTTTTTCAATATAAAATAATTTAATTTCTCCTGATGTCTAATTTTTTTACGTGAAAAATAGATTTGCTTTATTTGCATGAATCAATTCACATATACGCTGCAATTATTTCAACTTTATTTTAAAACATAAGTATTCCAGTTACAAACATATTTTGCCCCCCCCCCCCAAAAAAAATAACCAGAGTGTCTGAAACTCAAAGCAAAACCTCCTAAACCAATGGTTCTAAGCAAGTATAACGGTATATAACCAGGCACAGACTTAATACGAAGCAATCACCGTTAAAATACCGGTAAAAGCAAGGCGGGTACGACGTGAAGTTATCTTAGGTAAGATCATCTTCCTCCAGTTCCTTAGCTTTCAGCTTTTCCTTCACCCGCAGTAAAAGGGTTGTCTTCCAAGAATCCTGCAATGTGTATTGTGTAAACAGAAAACACATCATAATTCTCATTTCATACAAGAAACATTTGTGATCGAAATTGACATACCAATGGGGTCATGCTGTCAAATTCCTTGAGAGCATCGGTAAACTTTGTGATATCTTCCTCGTCCATAGCAGAAGCAATGTCCTGTCATGGAAAGCATCAGCTCATTACCATATGAATTTCAAGGGTAAGGCCAGATTCTCAAAATTGCTACCGGTGAATCGTAGGTTAACAAATTTTCTGGTTCAGATGTAAGGCAGTAACCAGATATATCATCAGCCAATGCACATGAAAGGAAAAGATATAACAAATGGCAAAAATGTAACCACTGAATAGGCATCTTTAAGCAACCAAAAATTCTAATCACATCAAATCCTTTAGCAATAGAAAAATAAATTATAAAATATATATATAAAAAATGTTTCCTTGTGATAACTTACAGTTAATAATCTACACTCTCGAGTTCCAGAAAAAGTTTGATCCAGATCCTGAAGAAAGTAAATGTAGATATAAGTTAAACAAAACCAGAGGTAAATATGCTTTTACGATGCCAAAAAGTCAACCTGATATCGCTCTAATGCATTGGTTATCGCAACGACATCTCCTTTGCAGAGTTGACAAATGCCAGCATTAAGGAGATGCCCCTTAACTCCATACTTCAGCAAGTTGTTAGTAACTTCCTGCCGAGCTATATCTTCATAGATCTCAATGGCTTTCTGGTATCTGAAGAAATTCAAAAGTAGAGCTGTAAAAATTTATCAAATTTTACATGGGGAGCTGTATGTATCTGAGCAGACAATCACAAAATCATAGCAAGAACAACATTTATTAGAAGTGAATATGCTTACTGTTCTATCTGAGCAGCAAACTGTGCAATTTTCTGCTTGCACTGATTGGCAGAAGTAGATACTTCTTCACTTTGGAAGAAATCTGCAGCCTTTTCGTAATAATCCATGGCCTGTTCAATGTTTTGTTCAGTCTCGTATAGTTCAGCAATTTCCTGCACATAAAAGAGGCATCCATATCTATCAATAACCGTAAGCAACATCATGATACAAAGTAGTGGATTTTGAGGGAAATCAAAACCAGTACTATGAAAAAACATGAATGCCTACGATGACTCTGATAACTTATATTTTCATTAGATTTTTAGGTATTAAATCTAGTTTTAGAAATATTTTCTCTTCAATATTTATTTATTTTCTTCCTGGTTATAGTTGAAATTTATTTCAATTATTTTATAGAGTTTAATATGAATTCAGACTAATAGATGACTTTTTTTCGTCCCAAAGGATCCTAATGGGTTGGAGCGCCATTAGAGAGCACACGAAAACAGCCAGTTTTCAGCCCCAACGGAAGTGACTGCCTGCTCCAACGGGGACATAAAAAATCCTATTTTTTCCAATTTCGAGGTTTAAAAGGATTTCTTTGAAAATACAGGAAAAACTCACTTTGACGTAAGAAAGTACCCAAGATTCAACAGATTTTCAATTAGAATATACCTGTGTCAGACACATATCTATATCTCGACCCACACTAACAAGGATAAAAATTCAACCAAAACAAAAGAAAATGAAAAGCTATAAAATTATGTTTGCATATGAATCAGAAACAATACCTTAATACCTTGCAGCCATACTGAGCCTTCCAATATCACAAAACATGTTCACTGCCTGCTGCAAGCACGATATAGCCTCTGTATACAAACACAATTTAGTAACGGGCAGCGATTTTCACCAAGTGAAACTATGCAGAAATCACTTACCCTTTGGCGAAGTTTTCTTATAGCAATGAGCAGCACTAACATACGCTTGAGCAGCTTCATGCTGGCTTTCCAACTACAGATGGGGGGACGCAAATAAAAGGGTCAAATTCAATCTTACAAAACAGTTAATTACTATGAATTAAATGCTATTTTGCTCAAGTTCTTACTTTTAAATGACAATTTGCTAACTTTACATAAATGGATCCAGCTCTGTCCCCTTGAGAAAAGAAAATATATAGAGTAAACTTAACAGCTTTGTTTTACAAAATAAATTTCATCACATTACAAGTATCCATTGAATTATAAAGTAATTAATCCATACTCAGATTTTAAAAGAACCTTGAATTTAAAAATCTCTAACAGAATCAGAACAAAACAACTACTTTAATTCTTGACACAATCGGGGAATAAAAATAACAATTAAATGTTGGGAATAACAACAATAATAAAAATATTTGATCGCGCTAAATAATTTTTCCTCTAATGTGAATCGCCCCGATAGAAACATTAATCATATAATTCAGATTAAGATTTCTGCCTCGCAAAACTTAATCAGAAGATCTCGAATTTTCATTTTTATCACAATCCAACAATTCTCGAGAAACAAACAGAACACAATATTTAAAAGATCAACGATCAAGGGAAAAGGGGGAAAAATACATGATTTGGCGAGCTTGAAGAAATTGGCAGCTTTTTCAAAGAGATCGGCGGCATCTTCATATTTGGAGCCAAAAAAGTTCCAGCTGTTTAGCTTGTTCTCTGCGTTTTTCTCGAATTCTTCTCCTTTGGCTGATTGATCTCCCATTTCCCCCCTTCTTTCTCTCTTTGTTTTGATCAAAAATGAATTTAAAAAAAATAAAAACATATAAGAATTTAGGAGCCTTATGATTTATTGAAAATAAGAAGACAGATATATGTGAAAATTGACTGTTCTCGCTCTTTTCTTGAATGGATTTTCTACCTCTGATGTAGTTGAAAAATTTAATTTAACCATTATATCCATAAATCTAATGTTAAACAAATGTTTAATAATAATAATAAATTTAAAATGAAAATGAAAATGAAAATTTATTATCTAAACATAAACCCTGCTTTTTAACTTATTTAAATCATGTCTTCATATAAATTTTATATAATTTACATATTAATTAATAACTTATAAAAATAGTTATTCAAGGATTGAATCTATAATTGTAGTTGATCCAAGAGACTTTCTGTCATGTATTTTAGTACTATAACTTTTTAAAGTTACAAGAGAGCCATTTAACTAAAATATTATCATAATATCATTGATCATTAAATAGTGTCACAATTTTTAAGAAAAAAAGGGATTTAGAAAAAAAAAGATTTTAGAGAAAAGATTTCATTCAAATTCATCATCATAAACTCCTAGTTACAATTCTGTTGCATATATATATTGCCAACGTTCTTTTATTTGCTTACAAGTGACATTACTCTTGTCTTGTAGTGTAACAATTCATTCAACAGTTAGATTTTCCTCAATTGCCGTGGAAGTGGGCTCTGCAGCTGGATTCCTCAAATTCTCTTTCATTTCTTCAATTTGGGCCTTTTCCTTAGCTTGACCCACTAACCTCTTTTCTTCTTTTTTTATCATCCATTGATTGAGCCCCACTCTTACTCCTAACCCGTATTTTTCTTTTTTTCTCGGTTCTCTTTTTCCTCTTTCCTCGATCCCTAATCCCCTTAACCCTAGATGATGTTGATTTTCCCCAATTTCACTTCTCGTTTCTTCCTCTACCATGATAATACCTCCCTTCAACTGATCTTTGTCCCTAAGGATCAAAATCTAAAAATAAGATCTTCAAAATAGAATAGTCGCATCCTCTGCTGTCAAATTCATCCATTGAATTAACAGTTGTGTCACTGTCTGGTTGTTTCGCTTAACAATACACTTATCCAACACAAAGGTGGGGTAAGCCCTTATTTGACCATCAACACCAGTTCAGGGGATCAATCAAGGTTAGTTGTTGTTTACCAATCTTCTGTTTCAAAAGATTAAGGTGGAAAACGGGATGAATTTTTGAATGAGCAGGCAACTCAAGTTTATAGGCTACTGATCATGTCTTCTAGATTACTTTTTAAGGGTCATAAAATCGATCAACGAGTTTTAGATTTCTTTAAAACGCCAAGGACGTCTGTTGAAGCGATTAAAGTTTAAGGTAAACGATAACTTCAACCTGAAACTCTTTTTCAGTTCTTTTTTTGTATGCATAAAATTTAATGTGTTCTTGGGTTTTCTATATTTAATCTTGCACCAATTTGTTCAAATGCTCCCTACTTGTCAATAAATCTTGTACTGTATAAATCGATTAAAGTTTAAAGATTGTCTCAAGGTTGTTAAATCTTCTAATGAGTAAAGCTCTGATACCAATTGTTGAAATTATTGAAGCTTAATTTAAACAATCGAAAAATGTACAAGAGGGATGAATTGGCGAATATTGTTTAGGGAGTAAGGAGAAAGAAAATATAGACAATTTAGCACAACGATTTATAGTAGCTCGACTTCTCAACTAAGTCTACCTCTACTACCTTAGCTCCTCACTAAGGATTTTCCAGCAAATTCACTAATTTGTTCTTTCTTTTTCAATGATCAAGAGTAACATTTACAAACTCCCTAATTTTTCACTTGGCTAAACTAGAATCAATCCCCTTTATAAAAGGTAAAAAAAGTAAACAATAAATCATCTTACATGTAGAGTATTTACAAAATAAAGCTCACAAAAACACAATATTTACAAAAGAAAGTAAAATAAGAATGAAAACCTCTTAAACTTATATGTATATGTTGTAATGTGTTTATGGTCGTTTCTAGCTGTTGAGGATGATTTGGAGCCGTTGGGAATGTTTTCTCTGTAAAAATAAAATTGTCCAGTACAGAGGGTATCAGTACTCTTATAGGGATTATCGGTACTACCTTTGTTATTTTTAAATAAAACTAGTCGTTGGGCTTGACAGTATCGATATTGTCCTCATGGTATCGATACTATTGTGTAAAGTAGTATTGATACCTCTTTGGTTATCGGTATCATTTTTTGCATTCTGAAATTTGAGCAATGATGGTAGTATCGGTACTACCTAGATAGTATCGATACTTCTTTTACCTCTGGTATTGGTACCATATGAACAGTATCGGTACTGTTCATACAGTATCGATACTGTAAGAACAGTACCGGTACTACGTACGTGAAAATTTGTTTTTGTGCTCAAATTCACTTTTAATGGACTTTGAATTATTTTTGTAAACTTTAAATAAATTCAATTCAGTCCAAAACCATTTCATCTTAATTTGTTATATCAAAATATTATAAAAAGTGGTTCAACACTATTACTTCATACTAGAACCTTCAACACCGATGAACAGAAACATGTAATACATAATTTCATGGAACAATAAAGCATAAGTTTAAATTTCAAAATCACTTTTAAATAATTTAGAAACTGCAAACAGAAAATAACCCATTTCTTACATACCATAAACATATCCTATTAACATCTCCAAAAGATGGAAAATATTTGCTTATAAAACTAATAGAGATTTGGCCCACAGAAATACAACACGGGTGAATATTTGCAATTCCACAAATTAAACAAATATCATATTCATAATCAGTATTATATAGACATGCTATTCAGACGTCGACTAATTCGCTAATGGACAAGTATTGCCACAAGCTAAGGCATCTCACTTAACAGAAAAATAAAGAAATAAATAAAATGGCATACCAGCTGAAGTGACTGTTTATGAATTCGTTGTAATGCATGCGTCCAACATCTGATAATTTATGCCACGTCAACAGTCTGGTGGACTCTTCCACTTCTATCATCTACTCTAGAAAGTCTCTTCATTGACCCTAGTGTCATTCTGTTCTTTGTTATCCAAATCACCATACTGGACAGATAAGGCGTCCGTATAAGGAACTTGAGAACTCATCCATAGCTGCAAAGGACCATATCAACATATGGTGGCAAATCACCATACTAGACAGATGATCCAGAGATGCGGTACCTGGAAAATAAAATTATGAAAAGGGAAGAAAAAATGTCATACGCACCGTCTAAAAGGACCATACCAACATATGGTAGCAAATTACCTATGCTCCCGATGAGCAGTCAAATCCTCAATGGGGCATGAAGCAAGAACTTCATGCTCACCTGGACATATAGTTTGATAAGATAAAGGTTATGAGATCAAACAATATAATGAAGAAAAAATTGAACATAGTTGATTCATTTGTGCTTACTTTTACAATATAGAGTCCCGCAAGCGAGTGGCCTTTGAAACCAAATGAGAATTCTGACTTGAAGTGAAGACAAGATCATCCCATAGCTCCCCTTCCAACTTCACTTTGTTCCTCAAATCATGTAGTTTTTCCAGCTCTTGCTGCAAATAAGCCTAAGATCCAGGTTTTACAAGGCATTAGTTAAACATATTGAGTCAAAATCATCCCTTAACTACAAGGTAAAAGAGGCAAGAGAATCATATTTATAATTTGAAATAAATACACAAAAAGAGCTCAAAATGAGGGATCTAAGTTCTCCAAGATATGAGTAAAATATATTAAGTCAAAGTCATCACTTAACAAAACCGAAAAAGGGGATTATTGGTGTGGTTTAGGGAGAAAACAGCAGCAAATCAATTATTACAACTAAAAATCCTGTAGGATAGAAGTTGAAACTCTTGAAAACGTAGAGCTATAAAAACCTCCAGGTTCTGATGTCTATTAAATTATTAATTAAAGGGAAAACCCATTTAACAGCTTAACTATGACCCTATGTTTTCAAGAGTTCCCATTTCTATCTTACACATTTTTTAGTATTAATTCTATTATTTACTGCCATTTTCTCCCTAAACCACACCAATCATATTGATAGTTTGACATGAATGCTCAGAAAGAGTTTAAATGAGTGATTATTTGCTTAGCTCCTCAGCACAAAGACCACGAAACTCTGCAGCCATTTCATGAGCCAAATTTGACCATGTAGCCTGTCTCTGCACTGATGTTTCCGCATTTTTCAGAAATCTCCTCCTTTCAAGTACAATTCGAGCCTGATTATAAGCATGCTATTTTACTGCCATGGAAGTCGAGAAAAGCAATTTTGAAACTATTGCTGAAACTCTAAATCATGTGAACTATGATATCAGAAGGAGAGAAAAAACACAGAACCTACAATTGTACTTCATATGAATGAACAGTCAACAGAGCATCATTACCTTTGTTACAGGGAGTAGTGTAGCAGAATGAGACCAGAAGATTGTATGCGACATAAAGTTCTTACCATGATTTATCTCATGGAGTCCAGGCATCACACAATAATTCAATTATGAGCTTTGATGACGTAAAGGACTTAATTGCATAAAGTGGAAAACTTGTTTCGCCATTCAACACCAATTAGTCATCCAAGTTCATATGATGTTACAACCAAGTCCTCATCATTACCCAAACCTTTAAGGGCAAATTAAAAATTTGGTAACTTAATTTTACTCTCTCTTATTTCATTCTTGTACTTTAAATCTTTTTAATTTTCTCACTAAACTTAAGTCATTGAGTTTTTTTGTCACCCAATCAGTTTCTCACTATCGACGTTAAGAATGAACTTTTATATAAATACAAAACGATGTCGTTTTGGTAAAAAAATTTGTTTTCTAAAACGTTGTCGTTTTAACGTCGTCAATTATTTAACGTCAAATTGATAAAAAAACTCAATGTATTAAGTTTAGTGAAATTTTTTGAAAACTTTTAAAATCTAGTGAAACAAAATATGAGAGAGAATAATGTTTATTGATAAAATTTATAATTTAACCAACTTTTAATTAGGTAATTGTACGATGATTCGATGCCAAAAGGTAAATTATGATAAACACTGTATAATCTACACGTCTTTAAATTATACCTTTCCCTTTGAGATGCTACTCAAAACTTGTTACAAGGTAAAAGATAAAATCTCATACATTTCTCGATATTGTTATTATAAGAATACAATTAGGGATAAATTATGGACTAGGTCAAATTTTCGATCAATTTAATCTGATCTTAGAAAAATATTTTTTTATTGAAACTCAATCTACTTCATATTTAGGGAGGTTTCATTCAACCTAAGTTTTGAGGTAAAAAATCAAATTCGACCCGATCAAGATAAAAATAGTTTTTTGTTTAATAAAATAGGGATGCAATTGAAAAAAAAAACATAAAGAGATGAGTATCACAACAATTATCCTTAAATATATAGAGAAAAAAATATACTATTATTTCATATCGAATTGATGATTTTCTTTCCAAAAATTTAAACTCGATCTTAACTCATTTAAAAGAAAAAAGACCATACATGATTAAGTTAGAACATATCAAATTCAAGTAAAATGATAATCTCTAAATTTGACACATAATTGTTGAATATTTCGTCTTACTACGTAATTGAAAGATCTCTCAACAAAAATAATTAATTAAATTTTTTTAATATTATAATATAAATATAAGATAATATATGTTCAGATTTTTAAACTACCGATATACATATACATTATAAATTTAATTATTTAAATTTAAATCTCATGAAAAATAATATTCTATTAATAATATATTATTAAAACGATTCAATAAATTCAATAATAAAATATTTTTTTCAAAGATAACAGAGTTTATTTTACAATATATTTAGTTAATGCCTGAAATATATTTTTTCAAAGATTTATCTAGAATTTCATCCCGCACCGATACCATTTCAGTTTCTTCCTTCTCCACATTTAACCAATCAATCAACACTGACCATATTTTGTGGTCCCTACTTTCCCCTTAAATTGCCGTCAAATTAACGCTTCCTCCATTTAGGTTAAAGCCCTCTCATATATAAACTACCCTTCTCAAGTCATTTCCTACGGTCATCACTATCAACGCACCTGTGCTTCTCAATTACTATTATCGTCGTTAATATTTGCTTTTGTTTCTCCGCCATGGCTAAGATCAAGATCGGAATCAACGGTATTCATTTTTATTATCGTCTTTTAATACTTATTACTTTCTGGAAGAAAGTCATGATCTGATCTCTTTTCGTGTGTTCCGTGAAGGATTTGGAAGGATCGGCCGTCTGGTTGCGAGAGTTGCTCTCCAAAGCAATGATATTGAGCTCGTTGCCGTTAACGATCCTTTCATCACCACTGATTACATGGTTCGTATGCGCGCATTTGTGCATCGCTTTGTATTTGCTAGCTTGCATGTGTGTAGATCGCTTCATTGATTTAATTTTTGTGTTGAATGTTTTTTAGTGGAAAATGAGCTTATCTGGTTTTTAGTAGAAGAAAGTGATTATTTGAGTTTATTTTCCTGATTTGTTTCTTACATCTTTAATAGGTTTTAGCTGGAAATAATTTAAATTCCATTTATTACAGATTATTGATGGATAGATTTACTATTAACCAACTTTAAAACAAAGAATGAAGTTGGCTATTGTTGTTAACTTAATGATTTGATTTTTGATATGATTTGATGATTTGCACAGACCTATATGTTTAAGTACGACAGTGTTCATGGTCAATGGAAGCACCATGAACTTAAGGTGAAGGACTCAAAGACCCTGCTCTTTGTTGAAAAGCCTGTCACTGTTTTCGGCTTCAGGTGGTTATAAATCTTTCTTTTTGAAGAGATTTTGCAATTGAATCTAAGAGCATTGCGGTTTTTTCCACATAAACTATTTATTGATTTGTTTTCAATTGATTTTAGAAACCCCGAGGAAATCCCATGGGGTGAGACCGGAGCTGATTATGTTGTTGAGTCCACTGGTGTCTTCACTGATAAGGACAAAGCTGCTGCACACTTGAAGGTTTGTGATAGTGACTTGATAATTGGTTTATTTGAGGGCCATATGAGAAAATTTTTTGGAATTAAAATGTCCGTATTTTATCTGATCCAGGGAAAGTTCTAATGTTTGGTATTCTTATCTAAAATGCTTTTCAGGGTGGTGCAAAGAAGGTGGTCATCTCTGCTCCCAGTAAGGATGCCCCCATGTTTGTTGTGGGTGTCAATGAGAAGGAATACAAGGCTGACCTTAACATTGTCTCCAATGCTAGTTGCACCACCAATTGCCTTGCTCCATTGGCTAAGGTAAGTAATAATGAATTCTCTTATCCGTGCAGAGTATTGGTATAACACTGTTATCTGGATGTATTATTTGATCTGTAATATGGTGACAGGTCATCCATGACAAGTTTGGCATTGTTGAGGGTCTTATGACCACTGTCCATTCGATTACTGGTAAGTACATATGGCGTTTTATTGCTTCTTGTTGCAGCCTAGTGTGTTTATTATTTAACTAACTTGGTGATTTTAATTCAGCAACCCAAAAGACTGTAGATGGCCATCAATGAAGGACTGGAGAGGTGGTAGAGCTGCTTCCTTCAATATCATTCCTAGCGGCACTGGAGCTGCCAAGGTATGTTTAAATTTGACACCCTAGTCCCTGCATTCTTCCACCAGTGAGTGATTATAAGCACGCGGTCTCAGTAATTTTTATAATTAGTTGATGGAATTGAAGTGTGATGGTTGATTGTGGTGGTTATTTTGTAATTGCATAGGCTGTTGGCAAAGTCTTGCCGTCATTGAATGGCAAGCTCACCGGAATGGCTTTCCGTGTTCCCACTGTTGATGTCTCTGTGGTTGACTTAACGGTGAGACTTGAGAAGGCGGCTTCCTATGAAGATATTAAGGCTGCCATCAAGTAAGGATTAGAATGTTTTTTAACTTATAATGTTAATGATATTTCGAACTTCGGGATTCATGCTTAAGTTGTCCTAATGTACATCCTTAATATAGATAATCTCTATAATGATGTCTTTTACGACTTTTGTTCATGTAGGAACGAATCTGAAACCAACATGAAGGGAATTCTTGGTTATGTAGATGAAGATTTAGTCTCAACAGACTTTGTTGGGGACTCCAGGTGCGAAGCTTCATTCCGAGTTCAATTTTATATTTTTTTATTTTTTCTGGCACATTCGAAGTTTTACGTATCTGAAAAATTCATAAACTGCAATTGGGATCAGAGATAAGATTCTGTTGTGTTTCATTACAGGTCTAGTATTTTTTGATGCCAAGGCAGGAATTGCTTTGAGCGACAACTTTGTTAAGCTTGTTGCTTGGTACGACAACGAATGGGGTTACAGGTATAAATTCATATGTTTCCTTATTTCCATAGCTTGATAATACCTTAAACGCCACTTGTCTAATTCTCAATTTTACTTATAGTTCCCGAGTGATCGACTTGATCCGGCACATGGCTTCTGTTAACTGAGCGATTTTGGCGTACCGGTCATTGCATCCTGGGAATTTTCTTGAACAGGTTGCCAGAGAAATAACAGATTGCATGGGACATTTATCAGCAAAATCCTGTGCATTTAAACCGAAACATTTTTGTTGTTGGAATGAGTATTTTTATTTTGTTCTCAACTTTTGAAGGCCGGTGATTTAAGACCGGTGACATTAGTGTCAATAAATTTTAGAAGTCCAGATCCAATCTTTCCATGGAAAGACTCAAATAATGCAGTAGAATCACCTCAATCAATTTGAGGCATAAAATAAGAGATGAAAAATATCACAAACATATACCAATAATGATAATGATTCATCTGTCATAATTTATTAATCGTTTAATGTTTTAAACATGATCATGACTTGCAAACTAATGTCTTCAAACCTTCTAGTCTATATTGCATTCGTGTAAATAAAAAAAAAACTAAATAGAAGGCAAAACTCAAAAGTTAATCCTAAGAAAATGTAATAAAAATTAAAAATAAAGCAAAATTCAAATGTTAATTTTAAGAATTTGATAAAGCAAAATATTGGAATGACAAAAGAGAAGAAGAGTGGTGACTGGGATTTGAGAATGAACCTTGAAATTTTTTAAATTTATTTATTTTCATCACAAAATTAATAATTGTCTTCGTCAATCTCTTGTATAGTTAGATCTTCGCTATCGACTACTCCACTCTTTTTTCCATTAAAAATCAACGAACAACGTATCAATCGAATATTAAACATCGAACGCGAAGGTTTTAATCGAGCTATAAATAATGAATGAGAAAGTTTAATTCTTTTAAAGTTGGATAAATTATCCATTCAATACCCATCAGTAGTCATTACCTAAACTTTATTTTTTTTGGTTCATTTTAGTATCCACCGTTAAAAATTTAACGAATGCGCTCGTTGAGCGTCGCATATACAATCGTCAACCGTCGCATCTATCGGCAGATGAAGCCTTAACTTTCTAGCGTACCTTTTCGACCCCTGAATGTGATTTGACTTTTGTTTCAAGAAAATGCCTCAATCTTCTAATCGACGATAGACTCTTCGACTTCTTTATTCTCCGATCTTCTTCGTCTCTATCTAATTGGCCTAAAATTGGACTATGTTGCTCGACTCATCATTCTCTGGTGGTCCACCGTTCGAATTGGTCTTCTGTCCATCGGAGCTATGCCCCATCAGCCTGTCCGTTAAGTTTTTAATGACGTGGTATTAAAATGAATAAAAAATAAATGTTAGGTATGATTTTGAAAAAAATTGAAAGCTTAAGTACTAAAACATACCAAAAATTGATAGTTTATGTATAAATGTATAGTACACCCTTTAAATTTGATTGAAATATTTTGAAATCCAAATTTAATTTAAATGTATAATTTATGTCAGGGTGAATTTGAACTTATAAAATTTATAAGCGAACTTGAAGTTATAAAATTCTAGGAGGACGAAAACAAATTTTTAATAGAAATTACAATAAATATCTAAAATATATGATAATTTTAAATTTTTAGGGCGGCTAGGTCAACTGTTTATAATATCGGATCAATTTCTATAGTTATGTGTTTCCAGACCACAAAAGGCTTAATATTAAACAAACCAGAACCATGCAAATCAAAGGTGAACTGCAGATAAGCTAAACAAAGACAAATCTTCATGAGAAAGAAGCAAATTTTACAATTAGAGTTTTTACTGAACATCAAGGTATAATGATGACTTCACTATTGTACTACTAGTCCTCTTTGTTGCTGCTTGGGGTCTTGTTTTCATCATTCTTCTGTGAATTCCTGTACAAAACAACCATAAATCCGGAGTTAGTTCGCGTTCGTGTAAATTTCGATATTTTTCGGAATCGAATTTCATATGTTTTCTTTCGTATCGTGTTCGTCTCGTATCGAATATTGCGAGGTCGATCGAATAAAAGAACGATGCTTACTGTTGAGCATTAATCCAACGGGAGAGCTGGTAAAGCTGCACGGTCTCGTTCGAGGCATGGCAGACGAGAAGATGGATGTTGCGCGGTTGTACCATCCATGCAAATCTCATGAACAATGCCGAGTATCCGCACATTACTTCAAACAAAACACATCAATGGCCTTAATTTAGCAAACATATTATACGGTGCTCGGAAACTCGAGTGTGAGCGTCGGATACGATACGCATTCGTTCGATTAAGACTATTAAAGGTGTGTCGAATTCGGAGATCGACTGACCTGCAGTCATGTTGCCTGATATCATCTCCGGGGGTTTTTGTGTCTACAAATGCCTTTAAAACTGCAGTGTTAGTTTTCAAGAAAAACTGGATTTGACATCAGAGGTAACTGAACTAAATCGAAATGATCTTTTAATCATCGAACATTAGGATATTACAAAATGGTCATTAAAACACTTGAAAGTTTGATGATCAACAAATCATTTTGACGTAGCTCAGACGTAATTTAAACAAGAAATTTGTAGTGTTCATTTAGCAATACTGCAATAGGGAGGCTCCAGTTGAAAACAGGGCCCCAGAAATGAGTTGTTTTGGGACCAATGGGACTCTTCAAAAAAGCTCTAAACATCTCCATTCTCCTCTAATCTGTCGGCAACAAATGGACAATTCTTGTCAGTTTGAAATCAAATAAGCTGGACCAAAATCTGTCAATACACAGAGAAAGGAAACCGATGATCTCGGTCTAGCCTAGTCGGTTCACACAAGCACATATCGCATTCGACATGTCTCGGTTTGAATCCCGGATCTTCGATCTCTTCTCCTATCGCCGGTCACCGGCCTATCTCGTCGGAAAAGAAAAAAGAACTTACCAAGAATAAAAGAACTATTGGAGCAGTTGGATGAACACAAACCTGTATAGGATAGCAGCAGTTATACAAGTATCAACATTTGCAAAAGTCAGAAACGGCAGGCTGGAAAGATTAACAACCAAGCATTAATCTAAAGCAAATTGCTAGAAGAATATTCATTTAGATTCAAGCTTTATCTTTTGTTATTATATTTTAATCAAAGCGACCAATAGTATTACTTTCTTTCCCTCAAAACCTGACTCCCTTCACGTTACGTTCCTTGAGCTTGTCGTGCTTCTTTTGTCTACTTTCTATATATATATATATAAGTGATTGAAAATGACAGCTTTTTTTATCTTCCATCTCATTACCTTTTTAATAACAGGCATAGCGTTCCAAGAATAAATGAGGGCGGCTTCATTGAACATAGGCTATTGTCAAACTAAAGTGGGTAAACTACACAATTAGTCACTAAACATTAAGTGTACATCGGTTTCAGTACTAAACTTTAAAATGTTTTACATTTCAATTAAAGCAATGGTTTGTTAAACCATGAATCGGATAAAAAATGATCATGTCATTAACGATTTAAGAGTCTAATGCCCTAATTTAAACACAATTAAAATTCAATGCTAAAATCAAAGCATTCTAAAAAAACTCGATGCTAAAATTGATATAAACGTAATGTTTAGTGACCAATTGTAGTTTACCCAATAGAAATATAGCTTGTAACCCGACATTTCTTGCTAACCTTAGCACGATCAAATCCTTGAGATAAGCTTTTCTTTCCAGGTTCACTATATTTGGAGTATGGATTGGCTTTAATGGCTGCTGACGAGAGATATTTCGCTGTTGATAGCTTATTTTCGGAATTCGGCCTAAAAGAAAATAGCAGTGCCCCTTTTGTTGTGCTAAACGAAAATGGAACAGTCCCGGGACTCACATTCGGAGGCACGGTTCATATGTAACAGCCGAAAAGAGATCGAACCGGATCGTTGTTTACAGATATATTGGGAGGCTGCAGCATCTTGGATATGATAATGGTTGATTTCGAGGCACTCCGTGATTGAAGCGTATGAATATAGCAGGCATTGTATTTTACGATACGATGGGACCAAGAGACGGCTATATTCGAATTCGTTGCGACAACAACAATATACGGTGTTCTGTTCATATGAGTATCAAAACCTATGTTACCATAACTTCCCAAAATCCATCTGTGTCATAGTTACAGAAGATCCAACTATGGTTCTTTCCACAATTCTAACCATCATGTTTATGGACAAGTGTTAGGCTATAGAGGCTCTTTACAAATGCTGCTTCCATTTACTTTGCTCTCTGCTGCCATCTCTATCATGTCTACATGCTCATCTGAGCTGCACGTTTAGGAAGACTTCTGTATTCGCCGCTTCTTGACCACTCATCAATTTCACGAGCACGTAGAACAGGCAGCGGATGCGAAAGTTGCCATATTTGAGCATTTCTGAACATCATTAAGCAATTAGACAGCCAAAAGGAAAGCAGAAGACAGTTCCGAATGCTCTAAAACCATTGCTCACCGTATATACCACCCGATTGGGCTTGAAGAAGCTTTTCCATAAGAGGATGCTTGCTCCAAAAATGCGTCCACATTTAGCTGATCAGCCAATGATGGGCAGCCATCAGCTAATTTCATCAAAAGAGAGATGACGACCTCTTGTATGTGCATCACAACAAAAATTAGATATTGAAGTCTCGACTATTCAATTGCAGGTTACGTCGGAGATTTTCTTGCATACCTTGGGATCTTGTGCACAAGAAGTGCTGCACGATCACAAGTTAGCTCTGCCGCCCTAAGCCAACGGATTAACTGTTCCTCTAATCTCTCAGCTATAAAACCACCAAGTCCTGTGAAAAAAACTAAGGTATTCAAAACCGTGTATGCAGGCAACAAGTATGCAACCTAGACTATATAAAGCACTCCTCCACAATTAGAAATTTTTATATAAATCACTGATTATCAAGGCTATCTACAACATGATAATTGTGGTTATAGAAAGCGATATAATAAGATATGGTTTATGTCTCCAGAAAGATATTAGAAGATAATTTATATTACGAAAATATAATTTGCTCTCACTGAGCTAAGAATGTATCAAAGTAGCTAAGTTCCTCAACTGATGGATAGAGCCAAAGACATACCAGGTAAGCTGTAGGCTCCAAGAGTAAGAAGATTTGCAAAAGTAAGCCATACACCATAATCACATTTGAGATGACCCAAATCATGAGCCGAAGCAGCCTATTTTGAAGTTGCACAGAGAAAAAAACTTATGCATTTTATCATTTAACTCACAGCACTATTTGCATGTAATTCGATTTAGACATGTATAATCACATATACGCATACGAAACACATCTTATAGGATTTGAGAAGCCGTCAATACATTAAAAGGGAATAACAAAAATGATAAAGACCTGTAATTCTTTTCGTGTCAGAAGCTCCACAAGACTAGTGTGAATAATAACAAATGGTTTTTTACCACTTATAGCCAATGTATAAGCATTCAGAACTGGACTTTGACTGAACATAGAGATCAGGAGGTTCAATATCCAATATTCCCGCAGCCTCAATCATCATTTTATGAAGTTCGGGAGCTGATACAGACAAAAAGCGATGATTTGAAACCAGTAGAATAACTTTTTTAAAAAATAAACATCAAATAGCCTGGTTTTTCGAAACAAGGACAGAAGTTCCTAAATTCTCAAGCAGCGTGATTTGCTCTGTCACACTTCCTGCTACAAGGCACTAAAAAAAGCTTCTTTAACGTAGAAAATTCATGAGAAATACAATTATAAGCCTATGTTTTGAACTTTTGGTCTTTGATTCTTCAACTACTTCCCCTTTGATGCCAAACCAGACGGCAATGGCCTTGAAAAACAAATAAATGACAGAATAACATGATTTTTCCTTCATATGAATCAAATTAATTAAACATTAATTTTTGAGGTGTCATTCATAATAATTAATAATTTTAATCCGGGAAACAAGTACACATCTCATAAGATTGACGCGAATTTCAGCGCGTGAGTTAAAAATCCATGCTTCAAGTCTGTTTAATCAACCCAAGAAATCAAAGTTAAAACCAATCCATCCGAAAACCAGTTCTGGAACCATACTTTTTACTTGTTTTATCTGATCAATTCCCAGTCCTCTTTAATCTTCCCATAAACCCCACTTAAACATCGAATATACAGGGAAAATATAGTTTTAAACCAAGTTTAATCAAGTGAGATTTGGAAGCTGTCAACAGAAATTTAACGAGAAACCCACTTCTAGATCTAGTATTTCGATTCTAAATATACCCATTTGAATAAACTCCTCCTTTTGTTAGATCCAATTTTGATTCAGAAACGACTAGTTTCGTGTTCGTGGATTCGGGTGTAGATCTTGAGTGGATTTTGGTGTGAGATTGGATATCGGGTCGAAATATTGGGTACCCATTTCGGGAAATCGCTGCTCTGATTTGAATTTGTCCCTTTGATGTGATTTGCCATTGTTGTAGAGTTGAGTTTAAATTAATTTTGGGTTCCTTTTATTTTCCTTCTTAATTTTATTTGTTGGTCCTGAGAAAATAAAAGAGCGAGAAAAATGTTTCGGAGAGAACGCGAGAGGGAAATCAAAGAGCTCAATGGAGGGCCTCCTTGTGGGCAGGTTAGAGTTCTTGTTGTTGGTGATCCAGGTATCGAATTTTACTTGCTTTTTTTTTATTGATCACTGATTTTTTTGGTGTTAATATGTTGTGTTTGCAAAATTTTCTGCCTGTATGTTTTTTCTGTATATATAGTAGCTGTATAGGGTGTTTACTGAGTCTGTATACTAAAAAGTTATTATAATTGAATTTATTTGCACATCAAGATCTGAGAACTTGATTCATGCTCATTCATAAAACTATTGTTAGAAATGAGAAATGTAGTTTATGGTGTGAAATAATTGCCTACTATCGCAGTTTTTCCTTTTGGTCGAGTAGATGTTGTAAGAAACAAATTTGAAGCCATTAAAGAAAGATATGGGATGATGTGTTACGATTTGAAAGAAATAGGAACAAGGTAGATATGAATATCTTGGTATGTTTTGCAGTATACCATTAGTTTTAAGAGCTAACTGGGAAGAGCTTAATTTTTGTTTCTTCTTTTATTGGTACAAGAGTGAGCACTAGTGCTTGAACACATTATCTCTATCCATACCCCATTCCGCCTTCAACATTTTAGTTATTGATACACTTCAAGTTAGTTTAAGGGAAAATTTGCAGGACCTTATTTTCCGTTCTTCGGTAATTTGTTGATGACTGTTTCATGACTTTCTGTATTAAGAGAACAAATCTTTACAATGGATTCACTGCTTTCATGTTCCTTTGCTGTTTCCTTTTGATGTTATATTAATTTGTTTTTGACTGCTTGGGTGTTTATGACGCCGTGTTGTACCATTTTTGGGAAGTAAGCAGACTCTTGATATGCTGTTCTAGGTTGTTTACTTTTCATGCTTAAATATATTATATGTTTTTCTTTTCAATGTGTTACTAGAGGCCAATCTTTTGCTTGACATCTTATTATTTTTTGGCAGGTGTGGGGAAAACTTCTCTTGTTCATCTGATTGTCAAAGGCACTTCCACTTCTTGCCCTCCTCAAACTATTGGATGTACAGTTGGTGTGAAGGTAAGATTAGTACTCGTTTGTTGCCTTAAATAAAGTTATTGTTTGAGTTCACTCACCAAGTAACCACGATCATCACCACACAGCATACCACATATGGGAGCCCTGGTAGCTCTTCAGGTAGCTTGAAAGGGGATGCTGAGAGAGATTTCTTCATCGAACTCTGGGATGTGTCCGGACACGAGCGATACAAAGATTGCCGGTCTCTTTTTTATTCACAAATTAATGGTATGTTCTTAACCTCTTTGCTTGAGCAAATGTCTTTAGTTCACGACAATTGTTGGTACATAAATTTTCTGAACCTTAGTTTGCAAGTCTAGTAGTCCACAGTCTCTCCCTCTTAGTATCTGGTAGCTTGCCATTGGCATATTGGCACCTCAATTTAGTACTAGTTTGAAATAGAGTTTTTGATTGCACAAGAAACTGATTGAGGGCCATGGATATTACTTGGTTGATATTTTGATCAGTCCTCTAGTTCAATTACATGTATATATATGAATGGCTGGTTACTGTCCGTTCCTCCATATATTCAATTGAGGCGATAGGAATATAATATGGTTGCACTAATAGTTTCTGTCATAGTGGTCTTAAGTATTATCTGCATACTACATCTTCCCATAAAAACCTTGTATAATTACTGCAAACTCTGTGACCAGCGATTTTCTCTCATGATTTTGCCTTAAACTTTTGTGCAGGTGTTATTTTTGTTCATGATCTTTCCCAAAGGAGAACAAAAACAAGCCTGCAGCAGTGGGCAGCTGAGATAGCGACTAATGGGACATTTTCAGCTCCCCTAAGTTCTGGAGGTCCAGCAGGACTTCCTGTCCCATATATTGTTATAGGTAACAAAGCTGACATTGCTGCTAAAGAGGGTACAAGAGGTAGCAGTGGAAATCTGGTTGATGTAGCTCTTCAATGGGTCGAGAAGCAGGGTTTACTTCCATCTAGTGAGGAGCTTCCGCTGACTGAGAGTTTTCCTGGTAGTGGAGGCCTTATCGCTGTAATCATTTTAACTTATGCATTCACTTGCTTATATTCCGGTTAGAGTAGGCGTTGCTGATAAATTTTTGTTCTCAAGTCCAAAATATGGAATTCATTTTCTTTTCACGGAAAATCTCTTTTTATGGAAGATATTTTACTTAAAGAAGTTTTCTGCAAGTGAAAAGATCTTAAGATGGCATCTTTGTTTGTTAACTGTTGAATAAATCACGATTCACTGTTTAAAGCATTAGCAGAACATTGGGGTTGGTAAAGATCCGGTACTTTTGACGAGCCTGGCAAACCCAATTTAACAATGTTAGTTTTGGCTTTTGGTAAACGCAGACGTCTAACACTTTGCTTGATTTCTACAGGCAGCCAAAGAGGCAAGATACGACAAGGAAGGCTTAATGAGATTTTTCCGAATGGTATTGCTGGCCCTCATTGCATATTTATGTGAATTCTAACTCTTATTTTCCGTGTGGGTTAGCTGTTGCTGAACTTATACTGTACTTTGTTTCAGTTGATCAAGAGACGATATTTTTCAGACGACTTATCAACCCCAAATACATGGTCCATAACTCCTGCTCCGAGAACTTCTCAACGTTTAGATGAGAGTTCCGGTGATGATTATCAGTTATACAAGCGAACAAGGTAAGTCTGGCTGAGTTAACCTTATTAGGGAACATTTATACGCAAGGAACACCATCATTCCCTCTCCATCATTTCTGTTGTTTCTGGATGAAAACTCTGTTGTTTGCTCCGGTGGTTTGCAGTTTGAGCAGCGACCCTTACAAGTACAACATGCTTCCACCCTTACCGGCGCAGCGCAATCTAACTCCACCTCCCACACTTTACCCTCAACAGCCGGTTTCAGCAACTGAGAATTACAACATCCCACGGTTTTCCTTTAACGGCTCCCAAGAAGTCAACGGCAGTGCCAGGTCAAAGCGAGCCGATATTAATGTCTAATGTAATACTGTTTGCAGTGTTTGCTATATCATTCTTTGCTCCCGTTACGCTTGTGTAATTGGCATGCCAATTCTTTCATATCCGTTGCTTCCCTCCGAAAAGATATTTTATTTCACAGGCCCTCCGTTTCTGGGGTTTTTACAGTTCTAGTGCTTGTATAATTGTTAATTCTTTTACATTAATGCCAATTCTTTTCCAAGTGACGCATTCAATAGGTTTTAAGTTAAATCTTAATTTTATTTTTTTCTTCGTGGAGTTGTATTGGATTCATGAAAATGAATTCTTGAGAGATTTGTGGTAGTTCTTGCTAATGTTCGAATTTGTACTATTTCAAGTGGAGGGCGTATTAACATTGCATGCAACACTTATTGTTGATTCATTTTAAAAAGCAACACTTATTAATTATTTTGAACTCCTCCGGATTAATTTGTTCATATAAATTGGAAAACCAATCAAATTTTCATGCATTCGAGTTGAGGCGGACTTGAATTATAAAGAGAACACCAAACATTGAAATCGAATTAAACCGAATAATTGTGAGAATCTAATAAATAACAAGTGTAAACTACGCCTAAGCTATCAGTTTTAATTTGTTAAAACCTGAAGTTTCAATTTTTTAAAACTATACCTAAAGTTTAATTTTTATTTCATTTTAATACGTCATTGTTTAGTACCTCTTAACAAGTATGATTTTGGAAAAACTGAAAGTTCAAGTACTAAAACATATCAAAGCTGAGAGTTTAGATACTAAACTCATAATTTACCCAATTAACAATTCTCTGAGATATCCCAACTAGCTCTGTCATTTAAATATTAGTGTACTCAGGTCCCAAGTATTATACTTGCCATAACAAAGAAAAGAGAAAATCGCCTCAGTGACCAAAAATACCTTATAATATACGATTTTAACCAATTTTTTTTGGATTTGCCAAAATGACCAATAAAATCGCAACGCGATATCAAAATCGCAACGCGGTTTAGAAAATCGCAACGTTAAAAAGAAAATCGCAACGGTCAAAAGAAAATCGCAACGCGATTTAGAAGAAAATCGCAATGCGATTGATAGAATCGCAATGCGATTTATATAATCGCAATGCGATTGAGAGAGTCGCAACGCGATTTAGAAGAAAATCGCAATGCGACTGAGAGAATCGCAATGCGACTGAGAAAATCGCAATGCGATTTATAGAATCGCAATGCGATTGAGAGAATCGCAACGCGATTTAGAAAATCGCAACGTTAAAAAGAAAATCGCAACGGTCAAAAGAATAGTTAAAAAAATTTTGTTTCTTAAGAATTTTCTCTAAAAAGATAGTATCCGCGCGGACGTGTCGAAGACACGTATTACCACGACCACGACCACGACCACGACCACGACCACGACCACGACCACGACCACGACCCGACCCGACCCGACCCGACCCGACCCGAGACGAGACGGCGGCGGCGGCGGCGCGCGAGAGTCCCCCTTGTCCTCTTTCACTCAACAAGGAAGTGCAAAATACAAGCCTTAAATACCATTCCCAATAGTATTTCCAATACTATGTGGGATTGAGCATTACCAACACTTGTTCCAATATCATATTCTTCATAAGTTATCATCCATTACAATATGAATTAGTCGTGTTAATGAACCAATATACCTCATTAATATATGGTATTGTTGAACAAAAGAATGATGATGATGATCTTATTAAAGACCATCTAATACGAAAGAATCTAATGCATAACCGATACCTTATTGTGAAACTAATTCACATAGAGGTTGTACGTGAAAAAAAAATCTTTTACTTTTATAGTAAATATCTATCTCAATAATTTTAATATAAAAAATATATTTTTATTTAATATAGAATTATTTCATGTATTTATCAAGTTATAATTTTAAATACTTATTAAATGAATTAATTTATTATCGATAATTCATATTGTAATGGATGATAACTTATGAAGAATAATATATTGGGAACAAGTGTTGGTAATGCTCAATCCCACATAGTATTGGAAACACTATTGTGAATTATATTTAAGGCTTGTATTTTGCACTTCCTTGTTGAGTGAAAGAGGACAAGGGGGACTCTCGCGCGCCGCCGCCGCCGCCGCCGTCTCGTCTCGGGTCGGGTCGTGGTCGTGGTCGTGGTCGTGGTAATACGTGTCTTCGACACGTCCGCGCGGATACTATCTTTTTAGAGAAAATTCTTAAGAAACAAAATTTTTTTAACTATTCTTTTGACCGTTGCGATTTTCAACGTTGCGATTCTCTCAGTCGCATTGCGATTCTATAAATCGCATTGCGATTCTATCAATCGCATTGCGATTCTATCAATCGCATTGCGATTCTATCAATCGCATTGCGATTCTATCAATCGCATTGCGATTCTATCAATCGCATTGCGATTCTATCAATCGCATTGCGATTCTATCAATCGCATTGCGATTCTATCAATCGCATTGCGATTTTCTTCTAAATCGCGTTGCGAACTTGGAAGCTCGCGTTGCGATTTTCTTTTGACCGTTGCGATTTTCTTTTTAACGTTGCGATTTTCTAAATCGCGTTGCGATTTTGATATCGCGTTGCGATTTTATTGGTCATTTTGGCAAATCCAAAAAAAGTTGGTTAAAATCGTATATTATAAGATATTTTTGGTCACTGAGGCGATTTTCTCCAAAGAAAAACATAAACAGATCAAAATGGCTCTAATTACACATTCAACCTCGTTTGACCTAATTTCCTAAATGGCAGCTGACAATTTTGTGCATGATGATGGGTGTGGGATTCTGAGGGTGAAGAGATTCGATGATGTATGTATGCCAATAATCAGGTCACACTTTCTTGATAATCTGAACGTCTTCGTCCTCAAGTTCATGATCCTAGGATGATACCCAAGCAAAATCAGCGGGGATTGAACAACAAAAAAGAAGAAATCGGGCAAATCAGACAAATGGTAGATATGGACACAGGACACGGATACAGGGTAATAATTAAAGAGAAAATCGCCTCAGTGACCAAAAAAAAGTTATAATATACGATTTTAACCAACTTTTTTTGGATTTGCCAAAATGACCAACAAAATCGCAACGCGAAATAAAAATCGCAACGCGATCCCCAGAATCGCAAATCAGTTTCCAAAATCGCAACGCGATTCTTGAAAATCGCAATGCGATAGTACAAATTCGCATTGCGATTTTCCAAAATCGCAACGCGAATATGAAAATCGCAACGCGAACACATAAATCGCAACGCGTATCCGTAAATCGCAACGTGTATCCGTAAATCGCAACGCGTATGGGTAAATCGCAATGCGTATCCGTATATCGCAACGCGTATCCGTAAATCGCAACGATAATACATAAAATCGCAACGCGTATCCGTAAATCGCAACGCGATATTTAAAGCGCCATTATAATCGCTACGCGTATTTTATTTTCAAATTACAAAAGAATATTAAGACAAAATCCCGTAATCGCAACTCATAACCTAAAACCTAAAATCACAACTCAGTCCCATCTCCATCTCTCACTCTCTACGGCGAAGAAATCCGTCCCCATCTCCGAAGATTTCCGTCCCCATCTCCGGCGAAATCCCTCACAACCATTCACGGTCAGAAATCCCTCACAATATTCAGAAATGGAAAATCAACCTCCGAGGGTTAGTTTTTTTAATTATTTTTATTTTGAAATGTTTGCATTATTGTAGGTTTTTCATATTGAAACTGATGATAAGTTTACTGGTCATTTCAATAATAGATTAACCATTTCACTTAGATTTCATTTCGCGTTACGATTCTCTCGTTGCGATTTTCATTTCGCGTTGCTATTCTCTCGTTGCGATTTTCAAGTTAGTATTTGTCTTTGTCTTTGTTCTGTCTTTTGGTTGAAGTAATGCAATCCATTCAAGTTTCAATTTGCAGAAGAGTCGCAACGAGATAAATGAAAATCGCAACGAGAGAATGACTGTCGCAACGCGAAATGAAAATCGCAACGAGAGAATCGCAACGCGAAACCAAAATCGCATTGCGATTTTTATTTCGCGTTGCGATTCTCTCGTTGCGATTTTCATTTCGCGTTGCGATTCTCTCGTTGCGATTGTCATCTCGCGTTGCGATTCTCTCGTTGCGATTTTCATTTCAACCAAAAGACAAAACAGAGTTGCAAATTTTAGTTTCAAGAATAAACTACTACTTTTATGTTTATGTTTTTGGTATATCTTCACAGTGTAGTTTTTGGTATATCTAACTTGGTATGTTTATTGTTTTTGTAGAAATTTTTTTCGGCTCAATTGACCTTGCGAAATAAAGTCAGCCTGGCCACTACAATTGCAAAGAAGCTTTCACCTGCTCAAAGACAATTGTTTGAGGAAACCTGCTTCGGGCCATGGCTGAGAGTACAGCATCCGGGTGGAGATGCTAATTTGACCCATTTGTGGCTTCAGACCAGACATCAAATCTACCCGACAGTATACAACGTGGTGAGGAAGAGATATGGTTTCATTTTCCACCAGCGTATACTTGTTTTGGGCGGAAGGAGTTCTGCTTAATCACTGGTCTACGATTCGGACACGATGATGTAGGCCGGTACACTCGTCATATCGCCCGCCCATCATGGTTATCCCGGGTTTTTCCGGATGAGTCAATGGAGAAGCCGAACCTACATGTCGACGACCTGAAGAAATTGTTTAATAAGAAAGCTGGTTTCACTCGGATGGATGACGTCGATGTTGTCCGAGTATGCCTTCTACTACTTGTGTATGCCGGCTTTTTAGGCAGAGAGGCCAGACAACCTATTCATCGGGAGCTAATAATATTGGTAGAGGACCTGAATGCATAGAATCTGTTTCCGTGGGGTTCGTATATATGGAAAGCTACCTGGACTAAGTTGTCGTCTGCCTTTGATGACCGCAAAAGTTGCGGGGCGATGGGTCCAAATACACTTTGTCAGGCTTTGTTTGGGCCTTTAAGGTAAGAATTTCTATATATGTTTCTAAAATTATAATTAATTATTTAACAATTACTAATTTTGTTATTATATTGTTTGTAGATTTGGATATTCGAGGCTTTCCCCAGCATGCGTACATATGCAATAAAAACGTCAAATGATATTCCCAGGGCTATTTCCTGGAAGAGGAAAACTCTGTTGGATTGGGAAGACTTAATACCATATGCCACAATAAATAATGTAAGTTAACACAAATACTTTCATATAATATATAAACAAGTTATTAATAGTAGACGTTTAACTTTGTTTGAGTTTTATATTTTAGGAGGCTAACATTCCATTACAAAGACTGACACCCACGGAGGAAGAGCTTGCCACTGATTGGTGGCAAGCTAGTCAGAATTTTTTTGATGGCACGGATGATGAGCAGCATCCACTTCCTCCAATTCGAGAGCCATCACCTCACCTAGAGCCATCACCGATCGACCGACTATACACCTCTAGAACGAGAGCCATCACCTATCCCGTCACATCATCGAGCCTCTTCTCCACCATCACCTCATGATAGGCGACCGGCAAAGATGCCACGACTCCTATCTCCCTGTTCTCCACCTCCACCTCAACGGGATGAGTCAAGGGAGTTACGTGATGAGGTCAATGCCTTGCGTGAGGAGATCGGTACTCTACGCGATAACGATGGTGCATGGCGTGTGGAGGTGTCAACTTTACGTGGTGAGGTTGCCGCTCTACGTGAGATGATAGTATCGTTGCAGAATGAGGTTCATACTCTACGCAACGAGGTAAGTTTAAGATTTTCCATATTTAACTTAATGATAAATTTACTCGTAATTTCACTTAGATTAGCCATTTCACTTAGATTAGCCATTTCACTTAGATTGCTTAGTAAATTTATTCGGTTGCTGCCAATTCTGCTAAACTGTGTATTCTTTAACACTGTGAAATAGTATTTGTCTTTGTTTTGTCTTTTGGTTGAAAGTAAATTTGTTCGGTTGCTGCCAATTCTGCTAAACTGTGTATTCTTTAACACTGTGAAATAGTATTTGTCTTTGTTTTGTCTTTTGGTTGAAAGTAAATTTGTTCGGTTGCTGCCAATTCTGCTAAACTGTGTATTCTATAACACTGTGAAATAGTATTTGTCTTTGTTTTGTCTTTTTGGTTGAAAGTAAATTTGTTCGGTTGCTGCCAATTCTGCTAAACTGTGTATTCTTTAACACTGTGAAATAGTATTTGTCTTTGTTTTGTCTTTTGGTTGAAAGTAAATTTATCCATTCAAGTTTCAATTTGCAGAAGAAATAGTTTACTTTCGCAACACGAAACTTAAAATCGCAACGCGAAATGAAAATCGCAACGACAGAATCGCAACGCGAAACCATAATCGCAACGACAAGATCGCAACGCGAAACCAAAATCGCATTGCGATTTTCATTTCGCGTTGCGATTCTTTCGTTGCGATTTTCATTTCGCATTGCGATTATGTCGTTGCGATTTTCATTTCGCGTTGCGATTTGGTTTCGCGTTGCGATTTTAAGTTTCGTGTTGCGAAAGTAAACTATTTCTTCTTCTGCAAATTGAAACTTGAATGGATAAATTTACTTTCAACCAAAAGACAAAACAAAGACAAATACTAACTTCAGGGTATTAGTTTGAAACATATTTTTCTTTGTTATCTGATGCATTTTGTGAACTATGATAGAATAATGACTTGGGTGAATACAATGCAAGTTTGAAACATATTTGTCTTTGTTTTCACTGTTTAAATATCATGTCTGTTTATTTACTGATTTTTGTATTTAATTATTTAGCGGCCCGATAGAGTGGATGCTTTACGTCGGGTTATGCTTGCACGACGGAGTTCACGCATCAGACACGTGCACGTGCTATTAAGTCTCCGTACACCCCAATAGTGCGAAGACACCGCAAGAAGAAGCCCGACTCGCCTGTCATCCCTCAAGAGTCCACTCCTATCGTTGAAGAGGCCCCCCCTATCATTCCTCGAGAGTCCCCTCCCACCGTTCAAGAGGCCACTGTCATCATTGAAGAGGTCCCTCCCACCATTCAAGAGCCCGATTCACATGGCGTCATATGTAGGCTTCTTGAGAAACCCTCTGACGTGCCGGACATGATGGATTCAAGTTGGCTCTTGTATGAGTTACCGGCCAGTACCATACCGGTATCTGAAGAGGAGAGGGAAGAACTACCGGACACAATTCTGGATAACACCCTTTGGGCTAAGACCGCTGTTGATTTTTATCTACATGAGCGGAGCCAGGGGTGTTTCACTGACATATGCAAGCTCACCGATGATATCTATTTGTTGCTTGATCGGTCTTGGTGGGGCGTATTATTAGGGGTCGAAGACAATGGCTATTTCGATGGGGGGGTAAGTCTTATATTTTTCTTATATTTCAATTTGATTAATTTTTTTTTAAATTTATGTAAGTCACTAATATATGTCTTTTTTTGTAAAACAGCATATCGATGCGTGGGTGACACGTCTTCTAATAATAAGAAAACTTAAGAAAAATAAATATACGATATACAATTATGCCGACGTCTTTTCACGCCGTTCACTTGAAGAATGCACGAAATGAATCATTTGATTTGGGCAATGGACAAGCTAAACTTTATCATGCATGGTGGGAGGTCGATAAGGTTAGTATTTTATTTAGATTGAGTTTAAAGGTTTTATGAAATAAGTGCGCAAATGAATGAATTATTACTTATGATTGCAGGTGTTTATCCCTGTTTTGGAACGTAACATTGGATTCTCGTCGAGCTTCAGCTCCCATCCCTTAAGACAATAGTGTATGACAGCATGATAATTACATATCATTGGCTGATTTAAGAGATGTTATTAAGGATGGAGCTCTCATTTGGCTAAATTCTTGGATGCGATCAATTATTGGACTCGTTCTGGAAACAAGAAGCCAAAGAAGCTCAATATTACAGTTATTAGAGACGAGACCGCGCCACAACAAACGAGCGGAGCCAGAGGAGATTGTGGTCCTCTCGTATGCTTGGCGTTGGAGCGTTTGACGACGGAAGCATCAAGTATCTACCTCCCACCGATAGAGATAAAGCTGCAGTAGGCTTGTGGTTTCGACATTATATGGCTAAATCGATATATACGAGACGCTGCCTACCTGCATCCGCGTTATAAAAATGTCCATAAACAATTGGTAAGTTTATATACTTTGGTTTGAAAATGTTTGGTTAAGTACCTAGAATTCAATAATTTGCTGTTTGTAGGTTTTAGATGTGTAGAAAGTGTTGTTTGAACAAATGTTTGGTTTCTGCAGGTTAATCTCAGAAGTGACTGCGTGAAAATGATGTCGAGCTGCAAAGTTGATTCAATAGTTTAATTGATTGTTTTTTGATTGTTTAATTGATTTGTAAAAGTTGATTCAATAGTAGATGATCGGAAATAAGAATTATTGCTTATTTTTGATTGTTTAATTGATTTGTAAAAGATGATTTGTAAAAGTTGATTTGTGTAATTGATGCGAATATATTCTTATTTGTGCTTGTTTAATTGATTGAAATGTAATGGTTGATTTTGTTGATTTCAATCTGCATTATGTTGAAGGCAAATTGACTATCGCAATGCGAAATGAAAATCGCAATGCGAAATGAAAATCGCAACGGAGAATCGCAATGCGAAATGAAAATCGCAATGCGGAAATGAAATCGCAATGGGAGAATCGCAATGCGATTTTAATTCGCATTGCGATTATCTCGTTGCGATTTCATTTCGCATTGCGATTTTCATTTCGCATTGCGATTCTCTCGTTGCGATTTTCATTTCGCATTGCGATCTCTCGTTGCGATTTTCATTTCCGCATTGCGAAATGTAATGGTTGATTTTGTTGATTTCAATCTGCATTATGTTGAAGGCAAAATTGACTATCGCAATGCGAAATGAAAATCGCAATGCGAAATGAAAATCGCAACGAGAGAATCGCAATGCGAAATGAAAATCGCAATGCGGAAATGAAAATCGCAACGAGAGAATCGCAATGCGATTTTCATTTCGCATTGCGATTCTCTCGTTGCGATTGTAATTTCCGTGTTGCGATAGTCAAATGCATGCCTAATAGTGATAACAACTGAATAACAAGAGTTGGTAAGTCAAAATGGTTGGCCTGAGTCATTAATTCAACTGAAAATGTTAAAGTTCACACATAAAATCCACATAATACAACGTTTGCATTTAAAAATCACCTAAGTTAACAGTCCCAAAGGTAAAGCCAATTGTGATTGGGATTTAAAGATGGTTGCCTTTTGCTTGACCCATATGAGCTTTGGATTTTGATGAGGATCCATATTTTGGTAGAGGAAAAGATGATTTTGATGGCACTGGTGATCCACATGTCAACCTTGTATGATCACTTCCTTCCACCGACTACATGTCGATCTCTTCTCTCTTCACCCTTAGACGGTATACGATCGTGACTTTTTGGTCGGCCAGGTAGCCTTCTGTCCATGGCTGGTGGCAAAACTGTTTGTAAGTCATCTGGTATGTCCCACTCAGAAGGATGTGGAATAGGGTAGACAATCTCGGCATAAGTCTGTCGATAACTTCTGTAGTGTAGCAATCCATAGCGTATGCGCTTGAATCATCTTGGTTTAAATGAAGAGCAACTTTTATAACATGGCCACACGGATAACCAGATGTTTTGCCATTTCATACAACTACAACGTCTTTGCATTTAGATCGCCCCCATTTAAGTTATTATCCATACTTGAAACAAAGTGTTTGAACATGGTTCAACTCTCCATGACGTTGACTTCACAACACGTTTCGTTATCTTTTTTTCAGTCCATGTGTAACACGAGTTCCAATGTTCCTGTAATTTAAATAAACAATACTTAGTAAAATATATAATATGATAAGTTACGAATTCAAAGAAATAATACCTGCATGGTTTCTTTTCTTGTAGTACCACTGTTGAATAGAGGCTCGAAAAAACTCCATTAACATAGTAATGGGTAATTTCCGGGAATGACGACTTAGAGCGTTGATTGATTCTGCACTATTAGACGTCATGAAACCATATCTGCTCCAAGTTGATGTACTCTTGACCATCTTTCAAACCCGACATCTTCTAGTGTTTGAGCACACTGAGGCAAAACACGTCTTAAACAATTATATGCTTATTGAAATCCACTTCCCGATAAGCTTTTACAGCCTTCCAGTATGTCCATTTGTGCTTTTTTATACCAGCAGACCTTGATTTTAGATTTCTATACAAATGAACACCACAAAGTCCATGAAAAGCATCTGGGAAACACCTTCTAACAGCGTTGTCAATTGAGTTTGCCCTATCGGATATGATTGTCAGATTGCTAATAGGACCTATGCAATCCCTAAGATGCCCCATAAACCATGTCCATGAATCAGAGGTTTCAAATTTGCCAACCCCGTAAGCTATTGGCAATATCCCATTGTTAGCATCCATGGCTACTGCTAATAAGTTTACTCCAAGGTATCGACCTTTCAAATGTGCTCCGTCACTATAATAACTGGGCGCATGCAAGTAATAAACGAACGAATCTACAAATAATATACAAGAAATATAATCATTTAAATGTGAAATGCATATAACTAACAAAAATGAGTCAACAAAATTATATTGATTTACTAACCGTAGCACCAATGGCGATAAACAGCAACTCAAAGCGTCCATCTCTATCTGTTTTGATATGAGTTACCGACCCAGGATTTTTCAGCTTTAAATTGTGACAATAAGCCGGCAGTTGGGCAAACGATGCTTCTGGCGACCCCCTCAACAATTCCAAGGCATAACATTTGGCTCTCCAAGCTTGAGAATATGATATACTAATCTTGAACCGAGCATTCATGTCAGTCATAATTTCATGTCCCCGATATACCCTGCCATTCAAAACATTAACTCAGCCAGAAAACCACCCAACACCTTTTTGTTTGCCTGTCTATGGTGAGGAAAACTTGGGTTCTTGAACATGTATGTTTATCAATAAAGTCCTAACTTGAAACATTTTGCAATCTTTTATTCTCTTTGCAATCATACGCCACGTACAGTTTTTGTCAATCATACCCTTGTTTCGAAACGATCTTTGCTTGATTTGTTAACTTTTAGTTGATAGCCATCTTCCACATTTCGTATACAAAGCTATCTTCAAGTCTTCCTTTGTATCAAAACAATCATCTTTCTTGACACGAATAACTTTTGTGTAACATCAACTGCTTTCTTTGCCAACTCTTCTTCCGGTAACTGAAGTAATTCTGGCATATTCCAGTTATACTCCCGTGGCATTTTCTTTTCTTCGGGGACTTTTTCTTCTTCTTTTTCTTCTTCAGGATTATATGAATTACAGAATGGATGTTCAACATGTTCATTCACAGTCGTAACTTCCTCCTAATTATCATCAACAACATCTTCCTCGGCAACGGGTGTTTCATCATCAAAATTCGGGTATTGACCAATATGAAAATCATTACACACATGGTCTGTTTCTTCTTCTGAAACATCATCAAAATCCGTATTGACCAATATCAAAGTCCGGATATTGACCAAGACCAAATTTCGAATACTGACTAGTACTCACAATTTTTTCTGTTGGCTCATCATCGTCTAACTGGTCAATACGAAAACCGGAATTTGGTGCTGAAGTTGATTGGGATTTGGATTAGAGAAAGGTTGTGGTTTTGAGAAAAACTTAGTTGATTACTACCCGCTACTGACCCAACAATACTACTTCTAGGTTCAACAACATACAATGTAACATCATCTTGTGAAAACTAAGTAGCAATGAATCGTTCAACATCTTCATTGTCGGTTAACAAATAAACTTTACCATTTCTCTGATAAGATAGTCTAAATCCACTTAGGGGCTCTAAATTCAATTTATTTGAAACACGTAGCATAGAGTTCATAAGTTAACTTTTGTAAAGACAATTTTAGTTGAAGATTCATGGGTAAAGGCATATATTGTAAAACACCATGAACATTATCCCATGACCCTCCAAAACACAAATCTATCCAAACATGATCAACATTAGATGATTTCATGGTTGTAAATTAATTTACTAAACAGACGAGCTGCGAAACTAAAACCTGTTGCCGATTGGGAAGGATGTCGTTGGATATAGGAACGGATGTCGCCGAAGAGAGTGATAGATGGAGATGGAATGAGTTGCGATTTAGGGATTTAGTTTATGATTTCAGTGTTATATACCCAAAATTTCAGTGTTGTGATTTACAGATTCTCGTTGCGATTTACGGATTATCGTTGCGATTTACAGATTCTCGTTGCGATTTACGGATTATCGTTGCGATTTACAGATTCTCGTTGCGATTTACGGATACGCGTTGCGATATACGGATACGCATTGCGATTTACCCATACGCGTTGCGATTTACGGATACGCGTTGCGATTTACGGATACGCGTTGCGATTTATGTGTTCGCGTTGCGATTTTCATCGCGTTGCGATTTTGGAAAATCGCAATGCGAATTTGTACTATCGCATTGCGATTTTCAAGAATCGCGTTGCGATTTTGGAAACTGATTTGCGATTCTGGGGATCGCGTTGCGATTTTTATTTCGCGTTGCGATTTTGTTGGTCATTTTGGCAAATCCAAAAAAAGTTGGTTAAAATCGTATATTATAACTTTTTTTTGGTCACTGAGGCGATTTTCTCATAATTAAAACCCGATATGAAATGCAGCAAAAGCTTGAATGACCTATTGAACACAATTATGACGAGGAAGTATAACATGAACACGATACACGATACTTGGAACATACCTTGCCAACTCTTTGAGGCTTGTGTTTTACGCTTGACCCCCATACGAGTGCACTGAGATATTCAGCCAGATTAAGAACTTTAATGACTGGAAATTTAAAAAAAGAAGTAAAAGATGAAAAATTCTAAAATAAATAAATAAATCAATCTGAGCAGATCATTCTCAGGCATACATGCCCGGATAAGCCATTCTTGACAAGCATTCTTGTGAATTTACGATATTTATATAACAAGACGGTAAGGAGAAACAAAACACCCCACTTAGAGGCTAACAGTTCGAAACGATATGGTATTACACCCGCACCGTCAAACAAAATCTAAGGGCAGACTTCTTAAAACCTTGCGACTGCAAAGAATGCAAGTAAAGAAAATGGCCATCACTTGATGCAACACTGCGTTAATGAGTTGGAGAGCATACTTACTACTTAAATTGTTTAAGCATGTCTTTATGAATTCGAGTGCAGAAGTCCTCAACTGTCCTCTTCTTTGATGACAGGATAACAGGATCTTAGTCTGGATTCATCCCTTCTGGCTTTGTATAAATGCGAGTTAAATTGAGATACTCCCATATCTTCTCCAGGAGACCGTCTAGGTTCCACTCCAGGTGAGTACTTTAGAGTAGACAGAAAAAGAAATTACATAAAAAAATTATCAAGCATTACACAAAAAGACATAGTTGCAGTAACTCGTTCAATCATGCCAAGGAAAATGTATAGGAGTAAAAGTTACAATCAGGACACAATCAGAAAACATGGGCCAGCCATTACAATATTTCTAAGCTATTAGTATTGGCTCAAACCAAAAAACCTGGCCCTATAATCAGAGTTAGGTGCCACCCTACTCCAAGGCAATAAACAGTAACAGAACAACTATCCTCATCTTTAAGTCATCTGAAAAGCTATCAAAGGATCGCAGGGCCAATTTTTAAAATTTTCTATCTGAGAGCAATTTTGAAGGTTTTTGTTTATTCTAAACGTGGTTCGTACTTTTTAGGTCTCATGAGTGTTTGTTATAAAACACTTTAGCAGCTCTCAAAGAACGAGTATTATTGAAGTCAAAATCACAAAAAATTAATAATGCATATTAGAACCAACACACTTCAATGTAGTAGACCCCAATTTTAAAAACCAACTTTGAACGAAAAATGTGTTTGCCGGACAGAAAATTTCCCACAAGATTAGAGGTGAAAAATACCTGATTGGGCAGTAATGAGGAAGATTATCCAATATCTCCAGCTCTCAAGTGTGATCTAATCAATCTTGTTTATCACAGATGCAAGGCATATATATCCTACTGCCTTCAATGACATCAATTAGATCATCAGCAGTCGCATCATACCTCAGTGTGATATCAGCATTGTGAATTCTGTATTCGCTACATATGCCTTTACATTGTCAAGGTCCAGGTGAGTATTCGTAAGTTGAGGTGAAATTTATACCACCCTTGTCTTTCTTCTGAATGTCAAAACGTCAAATTAGGCGGTTCCTAGTTCAACCTATCTCCACCGACAAAAAAAAATATAAGATGGCAGAACAGGCTGAGATGCTTAGAAGTTAGAATATAAAGACATGAAAACTATAAAACAGTACAAAGTTTCAAAAGGCAAGTATGGCTACAAAGGGATTTAAATTCTCTTCAGTTAACTGGTGACTCTAGTATGTTCCCTTTTTTGTCATATCATACATCCACTAAAAAATTACAAAATCTGGGGGGATGCAAGGGTGTGTCATGCGTGTTGGATACTGATGTGCTTGACATGACTATTTTCAGATATTCCTAAGATTTACCATATAATTCAATGGGCTGGACCTCCAGAACTATATCCACCTAACATGTGATGGGCATTGGTACATTAAGGTACATGAAGATTTGGAGCACATAATATACTTCACGGTTTTTCAATACAAAATCAAACTGTAGCATTTCCCACAGCAGAAGACACAAGCATATTTTTCATGTGCTCTAATGACATAAAAAGCAGTCGTTCACACCTCTGAAAATGTCCCAGTCAGCTTGTTCAGAAGAGTGGATTTCCCCACCGAAGGGAAGCCTATTAAACCAACTCTTGCATCTCCACTTTTGGTAACATCAAAACCTTCACCTGCACACCTCCTCCCTTTGATGTAGGCGTAAGGAGTTCTCCCGTAGCTTTTCAAGTTTAGCCTAATGCCAAATGATCAATAACACAAAAATAATTTCAGAGGATGAAAATAAACACCAACGGAAAGAAATGCAAGTCACAGTTGTTCTACTTCAATGACGTATAATTCCACGATTGAACCAAAACAAACCCCAAAGAATAAAAAGTACATTTTCACCTTGAGCAAGCCCAGATGATGAGCTGTTGCTTTGTTCTTCTGAGTCTTCGCCATCTGTAAAACAAACGAAGAAAAAGCTTAAATACACCAAATGCAACAAACTTTAGCAATTTATCATGTTTCAAGGACAGATTTGGCTATCTTCATTTCTACATTTGGCTATCATGTGTCAAAGCATAAAAATTCAAATAAATAAAATAACAAGAACTGGAAGCTTTCTTCATTTCTCCTGGAATGTGGAAACTACATGATACAAATTCCAAATTAAATAGCTTCGAAAGATATTCAGAAATTCAGCAGGCACTATGCTAAATTAAAAGAAAGCAAACAAAAAACGAATAAAAATAGATTTCATTCAAAGATAATTGAGCAGCCGAAGAGAACAGAGAGACTATTCTATGACTAAATTTTAAATAAAAAATAAGAAGAAAGCTAACCTCATCTTCGATGACTTTGATCTTCTGCATAACGGTGGCCATTGTTGCTGAAGAAAAACAGTAACTAAGGTGACGACAATTGGACTGCGGCTGTTCGTGGACGGAATGGAGAAAATAAGAAAACTACTTGAGAGAATCAAATTCATCGAACAATAATAGGGCATTAGATTTGGCGCGACTTATGTGGGCTGTTACTGTTCTTGGGCTGGAATATTTATATGGATCCATTGACCAGTAAATTGGGCTCTTAAACACCTTCCCCAATTCCTTTTAAACACTTTTACATTTCTTACATCGAATAATTTTGCAAAATTTTGAGATTTTATTTCCAAGTCATAATCATTTTGAATTTTATTTAGATTTATTATTTTTAAGTTTTATTATTTTCTAATAACACTATCTATATCTAGACCTATTGATCAATTAATCTAAATCGTATCCCGTAGAAGAATATGAAACGACTCTTCCAACTCAATTTTCTCCATTCACAAATCGAGACACCGGAATATATCTCAAAATAATACAACTCTCAGCAGGCATGTTACAAGAAATTCCAACTTCCATCAATTCAACTATAAACAAACGTTTACAACTTCAAATTTCAACGTCTGCAAATCATTTTGGGAAAGAACAAAGGGTGACAAAGAAATCACTTGTTACAAAGTGCAACAGACACACGCATAGGCCAGGTGTACTTGAAAACTCCTTTATTTTCAATGGCCAGACAAATACATGGATTATAACTGTTATTTCCGAATTCTAAATAAGCTGATTACCAAAGTAACCGGAGAGGAAGATGCGAACCACTTTTCCCAAGTCCGCACCATAAGATTGTAATGGCATTCCATGCTGTTTAAAAGCTTAACGACACGATCATATTTGTGGGATGGCTCGATCTGAAGCTTTGCTGCTTCTTGCAGGGAGCATTCCTCCTGGTGAAGAAGATATCAGACATGTTTGCATCAAGCTAGAGTATCAAAAAGGGAACTAAAAGAGTTGCAACCATTAAAAATAGCTTCAAGTTTTGAGAAGCTTAAAGTTACGTCTAGAAGAAGAGCTCTGCTTAACAGTTTCCTGCTTTAATAGTAAAAAATGATGAGGTTTTTCCTGCTTTATCAAATCCCGTCCATTATAACGAGCAAGGAGATTAAGAAATGGTAAAAACCTATGTTATTCAGGTTCTTCATATACACTCGTGTTTGACACATATTTGGACATGGGTATAACAGCAAGATCCTCCAAATATGAGAAAACTTTGAAAAAAGAAATTGGCATACTCGTGTCAGATACACATGTCTCGAGTCCGAGTAACAAGGTAAACATTACTCCAAGAGACCTTTACCACTTCCACCTCAAAAAGTTGAAGAGAATGAAAGACAAAGAGGTAAAACTCAAACCTAGGAATAATAAAATGGCGTTAAGGCCTTTAAAGTTTAACCTGTGTTGCTCCTACACTTCACTTTTCTTCAATCCCAACACAAGTATGGGAATATGAATCTTAACAAACCTTCCAAATACAGGGAAAAAACTAAGAAAATAATGAATAGAACTATGTCAAACACATAAATATATCCAAAACTTACAACATAGTCCGAGTATCAAGGCTTGCTTAACGACCCTTGTCAACTGTATATCATACAGAATCAGCCAAAAATGACTAATGTAAGACAAAATTTATTACTTTATTATTCCACCACAAATGATACTTTGTACAATTCATCTTAGACTCGGAAAACGTTGACACCATGCACGACAAAGCACAATGATAGTTATACAATTGCATAATCATCAACAATTCAAGAACAAGGCTCTTGATGTCCCATTTTGTCTAGCATAGGACTCTGCTAAGAGACTTGAGAGCTAAGCAGAAGATATCTTAGTTGAGAAAATTCGAGATGTTAATAACAGAGTACGAAATTCAAAGCAAAAACTTTACCAGCCAAGCCTTTCCATTGATTCTCACAAAGCAACTGCCAAGCAATGAACAATGGAAGCTTCTCTAGGAACCAAAAGAACAACATCAGACCACTCAATTTCCCCCCATAACTCTCCTGCCTCATCCTTCTTAACCTCGATCTCAGCACATCGAATCTCCATTTCTTTCCCACCTCCATTCTTCGATTCCCATACCACCATCAATTTCCCTCCCAAATTCGCCATTGTACACCGCAAAGAAACCTTGGCAACCCTTTCTCCCAACCTTTCAATTCCTTCCAAGTCCCTTCTTTCACATCGTATCCTCTTATACTCCCCAGGTAATCATAGCAAAACAAAACCCCGTCGATAACGCAGGCTCTCCCTCGCCACCCATTATCCAAATCACTATCCACCGTTGCCCAATTCCCACTTTTAACTTCGTAGCAGACCCCATTCCTATCTGCCATTGCGTAAACTTTCCCATCAATAACAGCGCTCGCATGCATCCATTTATCCCGGATTTCGATCGGACTTGGAACAGAGTTCCATTTCCTCGATTTGGGGTCATAAACTTCAGCCCAATTCTTCGATCGAGCCCAATTATCAACCACGCAGCCGCCGAAGACATAAATTTTATCGTCCACAGCGCCGGCAGCGGCGAACTCGCGGAAACTTGCATATTCGGAGCTGGTTCCCATGTGTGGGTCCGGCAGTCAAGGGACCACACTTGTGAAGGGATATCCTTAATGGAGCCTCCGAGGACGTAAATTTTTTGGTTGAGGGCGGCGAGGGCAGAGCCGACTAAGGAAGGGGAAGGGATAAGAGGGAGAGGAACGAGGGTGTATTTGGGATTTAATGTGTCATTGGGGTTTTGGTACAGTGTGTAGAAGTGTATGAAGTGGCTCGTGTGGAGGCGGAGAGAGATGTAAAGGAAGTGCTCGGCGGATCTGAGGAGGGAACGGGCGGCGTAAAGGAGGCGATGAGATGAGGAATTTCATTGATTTCGAGACTAGTGAAAGGGTTGGGTGGTGGCGTCTTGGGACTCGAGCTATGATGTTTAGAGCCACGTCGTCTGGGAGGGACGGTATCAGCCGTGGAGAAAGCGGCGCGGCGGTGGTGATGGTGGAGTTGATGGTTCGACGGTGGCGGCGGTGGTGCGCTGGAAGAGACATGGTTGATGTCGAGTAGTTGGGGAATTTCGATGGAGATGAAGGAGTAGTTGAGGAACTTTTAACTTTTAACTGTCAGTTGGATTGGACTTTGAGCTTTTGTTGAATATGCTCACTTCTCAATACCCATTACTTGGATTGAAACCCAAACTTGGTACTTAACCCATACGTTCAGAATAAGGAGGATGCATGGAAGTTAATTACTATGTTTGGATAGGTGAAAAATATTTATTTATACGTTCAGAACACAAGCACAAGTCCACATTCAGGCAAATGATTGTTTACAGTACATACAAGACATAAATTTATGAATTATTTACAGTAAAGCATCAAATGGTCGACTTTGCTCATACGCGAACATACAAACAGTATTCTATAGAATGGACACTTCAACTGGGGATGGGGAGTCAGATTTCCGGTCTTTCCGATTTAGTAGCGGATGCATGTATGTTTTAAGGTGGCACGTGTCCACTTTAAAATATAAATTTTTTATGTTGTTGTTCGCTTTACTTATGTACTAACTTTGAAATATTATTGGTCCACACTAAAATTTTATTCGTGTTTATCCCATAAAAAAATTATTATCAGTACATATGTGCTCAACCTAAAAGATATTTCTGGATCATCCACTGATCGATCCAATTTGAAAAATTATAGGTAAGCCATTTGATCTGAAAATTATACATTTCACTCGACCCATATCAGATCCGTCTTTGAGACAAAATCCAAACTTTATTTGATCGGCCAAAAATAATATATTTATTAAAATATTATTTTTATTCAATAAAATAGAGACATGAATCAAGTGGCTTTCGTGGTAAAGCAATTACTATTATTCCTTGATGCCCGGGTTCGAGCATCATAAATGTCAGGGTGTAAATATTGAAAGGTTAGAGTTATATTAAACATATATTTCCTTGTACTTATCCAGATTAATTTAAAAAATAAAATAGAGATTTGATTAAAAAAATATATAGAGAGAGATATTATTTAATTATCATAAATATATAAGATAAAATTATAATTTTAAACAAATCGAGTTAAAGTATTATTCATCCTAAATTCAAATTTGATTTCTTTTAAAAAATTCGACCTGGTCGAATCACTTGGGTTTCAAAAACCCGGTCCAAATGGATCTATTTTTAGGCTAAATTATATGTTTAACTATTAAACTATTATTTTTATTCTGTTATAGTATCTATAACTTTATTTTATTTTAAATCGTACATAATTTTTAGTTTACTCGTTAAAAATTTAATGATGATGTTACGTACATAAAATAATATCATCATCATTGAAAAGTAACAAAACTACTAAATGTGTGTTTCTTTTGTTGTTTTTGTTATGGAACTATATTTTCCATATTTATAAGAACAACCCTACAATACCTCTACTTTTACCGATACGTCTCTATCTTCTTCAAAAAGAAAAATGCCGTGATTTTATTATTACGTTTAAATTAAGAGTATGAACCAATCATCTCGGTGATAAAAAAAATTATTGTTATTTCTTGAGGTCTCGAGTTGAGCACTATAAATATCAAGGTGTAAACATTTAATATCAAGCGATGAATAATTATTTTTAAACATATATCGTAACGAAAAGAAAAGTTTAAATTAAGTAAAGAAATATCCAATACTAACCGGCAAATAAGTAAATTATATATTAAAAATAAAAAGTTACACATCTAAATACAAGAATTCGACTAATTCAATACCAGTAAGTCATGATTGTATATAACTTCATAATAAAAATTTCAGATGAATACTTCATTTAATCCAGTTAACTATGGTGCTTTCATTGGAGTAGAATATCTCAAAATATTACTTTTTAAGGAAAATAACGCTACTCCCTGTATCATCACTGTTCACCGTTTGCGGGCAGCTATGTATTCTTTGGGGGATAAGTTTATTATTTTGCAGATAAATGAATATATAAAATGAACCCTAGCCCTAATTTCTCGTTGCTGTCCCCAATTTAGGTTGCTTCCCTCCCTCCCCGGGAAAATTTCGTGGAAACTGTGCTTCCTTTTGCAGGCAAGTTCATTGACCTCAAAGCTTATTTCTTTCTATGAGATATTTCTAAGGTTAGTGGCTATTGAAATTTCGACTGTTTATGATTTTTTTTCAAGGAAATTTAGCTGGTTGGCAATGGGTTTTCGAAGGAGTTCTGTGATTGATGAATAATTTGCCAACTTTTCATGTAGCGATTGTGATTAGTGCTTTTGCTTAGGGTTTATAGTTTATACCGCAAATATGTTGATTAATGTTTTAGGTGGAATGCATCATCAAACTTACACTAGTTATTGAAAATTTTAGAAGGATTAATGATATACTAGTTTTGGGGAAAATGTCATTGGGCAACTGAATTTTGGATTGTGATGGTGTTTGATTTTGATTCGACCTTCGTTAGAAGTACTATAATGGATAGTTTGGATTTCTATAGACTGTTAATATGCTTCAAAGCATTGGTAGGCTTGCACCGTTAAAGAACATGGTGTTGAAGAAATGGTGACTATCTTCCTTACATTAATTATATTCTTGGTGAAACTCTGAGTTGGTGTGATCTTAAATATTGGGTTGAGATTGCAAGTAGTGTTGTTAATAAGGATAGAGTCCCGACTCGAAAATTCTTCTTACTCCGATTATGTAGTTTGTTGTAGCGTTTCTTTACTGACTCTGTCCTTTTTTGTCTGCATCATTCTATCATACTTTAGGGATATTGGTTCGGGAATAAATACCAACAGAAGGTTCTTTAATAATGGAATATCAGGTTTGTAGAATAACTGAGAGATATTGTGTAGTTCGTGAATGGTCTGAAAAGTTCAGCAGGAGAATGGGGATTGTTTGAAGCAAGGTTATGTGTCAGTATTGCCTGAAAATGTGCGTTTGGATATCCAACAAAATGACCTCAGTGAGTTACTGGATATATGGAACCAGTGGAGTATGGAAGATAAAGAGAGTTTCAGTCAGAAATATGGGGATATAGCACTCCTGATGCCAGTCAAAGTCATGAACCGCTTATCCAAGCTGCAATACAGTTTTGGAACCCAGCTTATAGGTGTTCACCTTCAATTAGGAGGATATGACCCCAACTATAGAAGAGTATACCGCCTTGTTGCGAATAGAGTCAGCAAACCTCTGTAAGATATACTGCAAGCAAGACAAGCCAACATCGCTGAAAAAGTATCTTGCAATGATAACAGGAATGGACACCAAATGCTTCGAAGATCAGATCTTGAAAATAGGGAATAGCAACTGCATCCCATGGAACGCCCTTCGGGAGTTGCTTCAAAATGATCTCGACAGTGAAAAAAGGATAGATATTTTTGCTTTGGCGGTTTATGGTTTGGTGATTTTTCCGAAAACACTAGGGCATGTGGAGGCTGCCGTAGTTGATATGTTTTGGAAATTGAAACAAAATCAATCCCTCTCCGGCAATTTTGGCGGAAACCATTTTATCCCTCAACTATTGTAAGAAGAATGGGGAAGGAAGATTTACTGGGTGTGCACAACTTCTCCACATTTGGATAATGAGCCATTTTTGTAAAAAAGAGAAGGTGCTTCTACGTCCATATTTGAAATCATTAGTATCAATGTCGGATTTTATCAAGAGTGAGTGGTCGGAGAATACCACAGTAGAACAGTGGGTTGCTACTTTCAGAAATCTTAGAAAGGAAGATGTCACATGGAGAGCACCTTGGATGCAACATTCCCCTCTACTATACAGGTGTGGAAATAAGAATTGGGTTCCGCTGCTAGGATTATGGGGTGGTGTCAGTTACGCGCCTTTGATGGTGCAAAGGCAGTTTGGTTTTCAGCAGTTTATACCCGTGACCCATGGGCTAGATCAGTTAGAGTTTCCATATTGGTCTGAAGGTTACATGGGACAAATCCATGAAAGTTTCGTAGCTTGGAAACAAACCTTCTATCTAGAGGCAACCAAATACACGGATGGGCTCACCCCAAATTATGAGATATGGAGAGCACAAAGAGTAAACGATAAGATAGTAATGCCCCTGGATCTACAGTTGAGAGCAGTACAGTTAGAGTTGAATTTTGTGAGGCAGCAATCTGAGCATGAGAAGCTAGGTTGAATGAAGAGATTGCTAGACTACAAGAAGAAAATCGTCAGGTAAAGGGGAAGAGAAAAAATGATACGTCAAAGGATGACTTAGGAGAGTTTCAGTTTGAGAACAAGAAACTTCACCTTACCACGGAGGACACCAGGTTAGGCAAATCACTTAAGGACTGGGAAAAGGAGATTAGTGATCTTAAGGGAGAGAGGGAGTTCTGGAAGAACAAGTCAATGAAAGATGAGGAGAAGGTTGTGGGGCTCTCCCAAGAGGTACAGACATGGGAAGTCGTCTGTTCGGCTGTCATTGATAGGCTCACCGAAAGCCAAAGGGAAAATGAAGATCTGAGGGCCCTATTTGAAGTGGAGAAGGAGACTTTGTTGGAGAGAATCCGGGACTTGGAATGTTCTGTACAGGGCCACAAGGATCGTTTGATTCTCTCTGATGACTTTGGACGATAAAGACAGAGAGTGGCAGAACAAACTACATGTGTCGGAGGAAGCTTGCTGTGAGAAGAGCATTGACCGCTTGGTTTCTCAGATCCGTGGAGTAGTTCGAAGGGTGACTGATGTGTCTGTAGCTTCTGAAGCTATGAAACAAGAGATCAGTCAATCCGGGAAACATGGGCAGATGTGCTGACATTCTTGGAAGAAGTAAAGAAACAGTGTGATCATGTTAGACGTTTTAGTGATTGATGAAAGCTGGTTTTGTTGAGGCTATTCCCTACAGAAAGAACAGGGGCTGTATAAGTCAAAATTAAGCATATAAACGTATATGCATGTATATATGTAGCGCGAGGGAATAGATTGCCAGGAATTTAAGGATTCAGATAATTTGGTAAAAGCACATTCAGCGGTTTCACTTTTGTTAGGTTTAGAGCTGAAAATTTTCTTCTTTGTTCCATTTTCTTCTTATCTTCTACTTCTTCCCCCTTCCATTTGCAGCTCCGTCTACCACTGCTTCATCTTTTTATTATAGCAAAATATATACAAAATTTTCACACTTAGTAAATTAACTGCTAGATCTAAATCATGTTTTGATTTCGTTTGAACATTTCTCGAGAATGTCTTGGTCGATTACAACCGGGATAAGTAATGGTCCATGGCCCAAGTGCCAACTGGTGCTTCTCTACCACTGCTGGGTTTTTCTTTTCTTTACTTCCTTTCTTCTTCTTCTCGTCCAGTCATCAAGTGTCCGACGAGTCCGACCATATCCATTGCCCTTATCCTTGTAGTGTCAACATGGATGCAGCTCCCATTTTGATGAATCGGAGTAAATGAGGTTTTAAATTCATGCGTTCAATGAGCTTACCACTCTTTTCAATTGATATTGTGATATTTTATAAATAAATATATATATATATTCTAATATGTATGATGCTGTAGGGATTAAAAGGCAAGGAGAATGAAAGACCTATTTGATGATGATCAAAGCCTTCCGGCCTAGCTTAGTTGTAATGTGAACAATCATTTTTATACCAAACACGGTTTATTGTAAGCATGTGATGATTTGGTTTTGATTCCACAACTAAACACCTTCGTGGGGATCTTCATTGTGACCATATTAACAAAAAAGAGAGTGTCTTTTATAGGGTGGAAAACCCTGAAAGAATCATTTAAGATGGCAGAGTACATTATTATGAAAATGCGGCAGCATCTCAATCGCTGAACTCTGTCCTCAAGTTTTAGACATTAGAAAAAAAAATAAAAAACTGCACAGAAAAAAGATTAAACACGTGTCCTTCTCATATAGCAACTTCGATGACCAATCATGCAACTCGTTCTTCGGGCGAATCTGAGCGGATAGCTGATATCAAAGCAACAGGTTCAGAACAAAAACCATTAACCGATTCCAGCACAACAGGTTTGATGGGAAATTAATCACAATTAGAAGGGGCACAGCATAAAACATTTGATTGATCGATCAAAAATAACAAGGAAATTGTACAGAAATGAAAACCCAGATCTGATTATGGAAAAGAAGAGAGAGAGAGAGAGAGAGAGACATACTGGGCTTCTCAGGCTTTCCATCGGTCTACTTAGAGATGGAGAAATGGACTTTCTCACGAGAAAGGGCTTCAGTCTTATAAGGTTCCTTCAAGCAGTTTCTGACGAGGTTGGCGCATATTGGAGCAGGTGATGTATGTCATCCCCGCCGCATGCCAGAACGGCACCGCCGCGTTCGACGCCATTTTCTTTGGTGGCCGCTAAAACTACAAACAGTGGAGAAAATATAAGAGATCTTCTTCACTCTTCAGCAACAGATGGCCGAACGGGTTCATTTCATATCTTTGCTTTTGGGCTTCCGGGCCTTCTCCATTTTAATTCTGTTTAGCTCGGTTCTTGATTACTACTAATATTGGATTTTGACTTTTTAGGGTAAACTACAAGTTTAGTACCCAACTATCAATTTTGTTACGTTTTAGTCACTTAACTATTTTTTTTTAAAATTATACATATTTTTTTATTTTATTTGGGTCATTCATCATTAAAAACTAATGGTAATTATGATGTGACACCATAAAATAATGTCATATTATCATTAGAAAAACTAAAAATGTCACATTAATAGTTGTTAACTTTTCAATGGCAGTTTATCAAAATGAAACTAAATTTAAACGTTGTGTATAATTTTAAAAAAGAACAAAAATGATAGTTTAAATACTAAATGCATAGCTCACCCTTTTATCTACATCGATTAAAGATATTTTATAAAAGTATTTTTGTATAATCTTTTTAAGATTTGATATATTAAATATTTGTTTTAAATAAAAAATGTAAGCAATAATTAATTAAAAAATAAAATAAAATTTAATATAAATTAAATAACTATAATTTTAAACTTTTAAATCATAAATTATTTAAATATTATGACATTATTTCATTCACCGATATAATAACAATAAATAGGGGAACAAAATCAATATTAAACTTCGGGAAGGGCAAATTAACAAAGACACGTGATTCTTGTCCGATTGATATTAAACTTAATTGTTTGCTTTATCATTTATTAAATTTGGTAGTTTTTATATTCACGTATCACACAGACACGTGTCACTTGGGAAACTATTGATAACGACACATGCACTTATCATGTTCGTGTAAGATCCTTACTTTAATAGGCAAAAAAATATTCTTCTTTATAATATAACTTTTTTATTTTATATTAATTTATAGTTATTAAATTAAATAAAATTAAGGGTAAACTATATGTTTAGTATCTTAACTATTAGTTTTGTTTCATTTTCAACATCCAACATTTTTTTCTTCTAAAATCATATATAACATTTAACTTTAGTTTTATTTTCACCATGTACCGTTAAAAAATGCTTCCTTGTTTCACCATATATAAAATTAAGCGCAAATTAAGCGCATCTAATGCTTGCAAGCCCTCAAAATACACTGCCAAACACTACACGAAAACGGACATTCAACGAATAAATGATTCCTTGTTTCCTTCTCAATCCCACACAAGTTAAACATCTCATCGGAGACAATCCGAAAACGTAGAAATCTATCTTTAAGTGACAATTTATTCAGACGTACCATCCAAATAATGATCGAGTGCTTAGGGATGTGATCGGGGAACCAAATTATTTTATGCCAAGCAACCTTGTCCCTCCTATCACGGATTCTCTTCTACACCCAACCACTAGAAACAATCAACCAGTCAACAATCCCCTCAAACAAAGACTCAGCCTCATGCCTCATGCCTCATGCCTCATGCCTCATGCCTCATGCCTCATGCCTCAATTTCACCAAACCTAAAATAATCACCTTTCATTTTCCTTTAGTTTTTTTAGTTTAGTTAATAAACTAAATTTTGTTTAGTACATATGTAGTATTAATTTTTCTTTATGAGTAGATTTATAATTTGGTCGAACTAAATCCGATTTAAATGAGTCGTATTTTAAATCCAATTTGTAACTCCTCAAAGATCAATATAATATAACTTCTTTTGAAGTTATTAATTTTGGATGTTGTGGGGATGTTCTAATCTTGTCCACATGTAATCGACTTATAAGTCTGATTTTTTATATTAACAAATATACTTATTTTAAATATATTCGATTGTACCTATTCTAAAACGATCGATGACTATTTTAATCACATAATGAACTCTTCAAAAACTCTATACATTTGAACCACTGCCCAATGGTTTCCACAATTAGCCATTAGTTTTTAAAATTTTCTTTTCTAATTTCTTACAGGTTGGCATAAGATCAATTCCTCGTATCTTAATATTCTTTTTGAATGATTGCATTACCATTTGTTTATATTTTTTATATTTATAATATTCGAATTCGAGACCTAAAAAATAATAACAATTATTTATTACTAAAGTTGTTTGGTTGGTGCATATTTAATGATTTTTAAATTATTATCAATACAAATCCTAAATTCATTTTTTTCAACGAAAAAATTATGCCAATTTGTTGACGAAAACGGGTAAAGAAAACAAAAGAACACGAGAATTTTACGAGGTTCGACAATGTGCTTACGTCCTCGGTGCCTAGGCGGCGCTAGAAGTTTTATTCAATGATATTTTAGGTCTAGGTTACATCTCTATTTATAATAGAAAACCCTAGTACATAATTACAAAATCAACCCTGTACCGTACTACGGGGCCGCACCCCCCGCACCCCAACCCACATAATTCGTAACCCCCACAACGAGACTGGTATATTTATGAGCCATACCTAACAAATCTCCACCTTGGCGAATATCCTGCCCCTTGGAAACTTCAATGTGGGTTGGGTTACCTTGCTTCTTTAACAACTCGAAACATTCAACAAGTCCAAGCAATGTTTGAACTTGTCTGTCGTAACTGGCTTGGTGAACATATCAGCGGCATTCTCATCAGTATGTACCTTCTGAAACAAAACCTCTCCAGATGCAACCAACTCTCTGATCTTGTGGAACCTTACATCAATATGTTTAGTTCTAGCACGATACACCTGATTCTTAGCCAAGTAAATAGCACTTTGATTATCACAAAGCAACTGAACTCCACCTTGTTGAACACCCAACTCCTTTACTAAACCAGTAAGCCATAAAGCTTCTTTTGCAGCTTCAGCCGCTGCCATGTACTCAGCTTCAGTTGTAGATAGAGCCACAACAGATTGAACAGTAGACTTCCAACAAATAGGCCCTCCACCAAGAGCAAAGACATACCCTGTCGTAGATCTTCTATTATCCAAGTCACCTGCATAGTTTGAATCTACATATCCTACAACCAAAGGATTATCCCGCTGACTCCCAAAAACAATTCCATGTCCCACAGTACCCTTTAAGTACCGAAAGATCCACATGACTGCTTCCCAATGTTGCTTACCAGGTTTAGACATGTACTTACAAACTTGACTAACAGCATGAGCTAAATCAAGACGAGTACATACCATCGCATACATCAAGCAGCCAACAACATTAGAATACGGAACCTTTGCCATATCTTCAGCTTCCTTATCTGTCTTAGGGCACTGTTCTGATGAGAGCTTAAAGTGATTCGCCAATGGAGTGCTAACTGGTTTCGCGCTGCTCATCGCAAACCTTTCTAGCATTTTCTCAACATAACCCCGTTGAGATAGCCGCAGTTTCCTTGAGTCTCTGTCCCTGCAAATTTCCATTCCAAGAATTTTCTTTGCAGCACCTAAATCTTTCATATCAAATTCCTGACTCAATAAAGTTTTCAAACCGATAACATCATCCATGTTCTTCGCAGCAATCAACATATCATCAACATACAGTAATAGAAAAATAAAAGAACCATCATCAAGGCTCTTAACATAGACACAACAATCATGCTCACATCGGTTGTAGCCAATCTTGATCATATAGGAGTCAAACCGTTTATACCACTGTCTCGGAGACTGTTTCAACCCGTACAAAGATTTCTTCAATCTGTAAACTAAATGCTCGTTTACAGGTTGAGTGAAACCTTCAGGTTACCGCATGTAGATCTGCTCCTCTAAATCACCATGTAAAAAAGTAGTTTTAACATCCATCTGCTCTAAATGCAAATCCTAACTAGCCACCAATGCAAGTACTGCTCGGATTGAAGTGTGCCTGACCACAGGAGAAAAGATTTCATCATAATCAACTCCTTTCTGCTGTGAAAAACCCTTTGCTACCAACGAGCCTTGAACTTCTCCCCCTCTTTTTCTGTTACTGCTGGTTTCTTCTTATACACCCATTTGCAACCAATCGGCTTCTTACCCTCAGGAAGGGGAACTAACTCCCATGTGCGATTGTGATTCAAAGACTCCATCTCCTCAACCATGGCTACCATCCACTTGTCGTTTTCCTGACTAGCAACGACATCATGAAAAGTAACCGGATCATCACTGCTAACAATAAGTGCAAAAGATACCAAGTCTTCAAAACCCAATCTGTTCGGAGGCTTTATATTCGTCCGTCTCACCCTGTCTCTGGCGAGACTATAATCTTGCAAATCATCCGTAGTGGAACCACCAGAAATCGGTTGAGAAGTTTCTGGTTTCTCAACTGGAAACTGCTCGAAATCCACCACTGTCGTGTCTTGCTTCTGCTGCAACATGGACTGTTCATCAAAAACGACATCTCTACTAATCACAACTTTCTTCGCAACTGGATCCCAGAACTTGAATCCTTTGACACCTTTCTTGTAACCCAGAAAAATGCACTCCTTCGATTTTGCATCAAGTTTGGATCTCTCATCAGCAGGTACATGCACATAAGCAGGACAACCAAAAATCCGTAAGTTATCAAAACTAACATCATGACCAGTCCATACCTCTTCTGCAACTTTCCCAGCCAGCGATGCCCTTGGCGATCTGTTGATAAGGTAACACGCCATGTTAACAGCCTCAGCCCAGAAGTGTTTGGGAAGCCTCGCATTCAACCGCAAACATCTGGCTCTTTCATTCAACGACCTGTTCATTCGTTCTGCAACACCATTCTATTGTGGTGTCTTGCGCACTGTAAAATGCCTCTGAATCCCATGCTCCTTACAGAATTGTAGGAACTGTGAATCTGTGTACTCCGTACCATTGTCAGACCGCAAACACTTGATTTTTCGTCCTGTTCAGTTTTCTACCTCAGCTTTCCACAGCTTGAACTTCTCAAAAACTTCAGATTTCTGTTTCAAAAAATACACCCAAACTTTCCGTGAAAAATCATCAATAAAAGTAACATAGTACCTAGATCCACCCAAAGACGATGTCGTGGAAGGCCCCCATACATCAGAATGCACATAATCAAGAATCCCTTGAGTTGTGTGCTTCGTAGTCTTAAAACGGACTTTAGTTTGTTTACCAAGAACACAATACTTGCAAAAATCGAGCTTACAGCTTTTGACACCATGCAACAAGTTTCTCTTGTGTAATTCTGCCATACCACGTTCACTAAGATGAGCAAGGCGCATATGCCACAATTTTGTCGTATCATCACATGACTCAACAGAGTGAACTCCACCTGCAACGGTACTCCCTAACAATCTGTAGATATTCCCTGCAGTCATCTTACCTTTCATCACAGTCAATGCTCCTTTAACAATCCGAATGGTTTCCCTATCCTCGTCAGCCTTAGGGATAAAACCATTATTGTGCAAAGTGCCCAAGGAAATCAAATTCTTCTTCAAGTCTGGGATATGTTGAACACCACTCAACGTCCGAACGGAGCCATCGTGCATCTTAATTCTGACATCACCAATACCAACAATATTGCAACATCGATCATCACCCAAATAAACCGAACCAGAATTAACCGGCCTGTATGTCGAAAACCATTCCCTATTTGGCGTGATGTGATAAGAACATCCAGAATCAAGAATCCAAGCATCCGTCAATTGTGTCGTAGAAATAGAAAGCATATCACCCTCACTGCAATCAGAATTATCATCCTCGACCACATTCACAGACTTGGATGAGCCATCACGCTTCTCATCAGTCTGTTTTTTCAACTTCGGACAGTCTCGCTTCATATGTCCCGCCTCCTTGCACTTGTAACAGTGAATCGTCTTCTTATCCCTGGATTTGGATCTGGAATTCCGCTTCCCGGACCCTGCCTTCTCTGGCTTCCGTCCACGATCTCGATTACCCTTGACATATAAGCTATCGGCTTGAGAGCTTTCCCCTGCATTCTGCTTCCGCTGGTTGTGAGCCAACAAGGCTGCAGTAATCTCCTCAACGTTGATAGTCTCTTTCCCATATGTAAGAGTAGTCACCATGTGTTCGTAAGAGGGAGGCAACGAACACAACAGAATCATCGCTCTGTCTTCATCCTCAATTTTCACATCAAGCCGAACTAGATCAGAAACGATTTGATTGAAGACATTCACGTGTTGCGCCAAATCATGATCGTCCTGCATCTTCAGCCCATACAGCCGTTGCTTCAGATACAGTTTTGTTGTTAAGGATTTGGACATAAACTGACTTTCCAATTTCCTCCAAATTTCGTCTGGAGACGATAGATGCATGACGTGATACATGACCTCGTCCGCCAAGCATAATCGTATGGTTCCTTCCGCTCGCTGCTGCAATTCTTCCCAATCTTACTCATCCATCGACGCCGGCTTTGTAGGCCGCAAAGCCTTCAAGATCCCTTGCTGTGCCAATAGATCCTTCACCCTCGTTTGCCATAATCTGAAGTTACCCTGACCATCAAATTTCGCGACTTCGAATTTTGCTCCTGACATCTGATACCAATTGTTGACGAAAACGGGTAAAGAAAACAAAAGAACACGAGAATTTTACGAGGTTCGACAATGTGCTTACGTCCTCGGTGCCTAGGCGGCGCTAGAAGTTTTATTCAATGATATTTTAGGTCTAGGTTACATCTCTATTTATAACAGAAAACCCTAGTACATAATTACAAATCAACCCTATACCATACCGCGGGGCCGCACCCCCCGCACCCCCAACCCACATAATTCGTAACCCCACAACGAGACTGGTATATTTATGAGCAATACCTAACACAATTCAAACAATTAAAAAAAACAGTGAAAATAAAAAGGATAAATTACATCGTTTCTCACTGAACTTTACTCTCTCTAGTTGCTCACTGAATTTTCAGTTTGAATTATTTTGCTAACTCCCCCATTTTCTCTCTAACGTTTGGATGATGTGCATTTATTATTATTATTTAATATAAAATAATTAAAAATATTAAATAAAAATAAAAGGTGGCTTGATACCACCGCCATAGATGGTGGCAGTTCGGTCCCAAATTTCATGAGTCGCTTCACCTCGACACCTTGAGTCTAAATCCGACTTCCATTTTGTCGAAATTTGCTTCGAAGTCCATGAATTTGAGATTGAAAGTGAGGAAGTTGAAACATTTCAATCCAAATTCATAGGTTTTTGGACATTTTATGATGAAACAACTACCAAATTCAGACTTAGTGGGTTGAGGCAAACCATCCCATGAAATTTGAGACCGAATGACCATCCTCAACAACGGTGGATGGTGGTCAGAATGAAAATGACGTGGTGGTAGGTGGAGAGAAAATGAAGAAGAGAAGGAAAAAAGGGTAAATTATGCAATTCCTCATTGAATCTCACTCTCTCATAATTTACTCACCGTAATTTCAATATAGGATTCAAAACGACATCGTTTTGGCGTATATTGAGTTTTTAAAACGACATCGTTTTGGTGCTTGTGTCATGCCATAACGTTATTTAATATTTAATGGGAGAGTGAACAAAATGATTCAATTTGTAAAGTTTAATGAGCAAATTGAGTAAATTGAAAGTTGGGTAAAGAAAATAGGAGAGAAGTAAAGTTCAATAATGAATGGTGTAATTTACCGAAAAATAAAAAACTTAAAGCAAGATATGGATTTTATCATGGCATTCAAGAATCTTTACTATATTATAAACATTAAACGTGTATGGCTTAAGTCAATTAGAGTACATATTTAGGAATAAGTTGATCATCATCCCTTGGTAAACTCTCCTCCACCGCCACCGTCACGCTCAGCCGCACTACTCCGGTCCGGGAGAAAGAACTTCACCAATCTTGTTCTCTCTTACCTGACTCGCAATAGCCTCAGCAATTGAAGCCGCATCATCGCTCTCGGCTTGATCGGAATCGGACGATGCAGCAGCAGCCTCCAGGCTTGGAGCGGCGGCTCTTTCCCTCCGTTTGAAGGTTTTCTCAATCTCCTCACTGATCTTCTCGGCCTGGTCGAGAGAAAGTTCACCATCAGACGACGAAGTAATCTCACTAGCAATGTCCCCTTCGGAGCCTATCTGGATTCTGACGAAGTCTTTGATCTGCTTACCATACCCTACAATGGACTGTGTTGAGAGGATTAGGGCAAATGACAATACCACAATCAAAGCCTTCGCCATTTCTTTATTTTTCTTAAAGCTTAATCGAAAGGGCTTTAGGTTTTATTGTTGATGGTGGTGGAGGGTGAAGATGGGATGGTATTTAAAGAGTTTCGTCCGAGCTATTCGCCTGGAATTCATGGTTATCTTGAACGGTCTACTCTCTAATGGCCATACACATGTAGGAGAGAGAGGCAGCTTTCTTTCAACGTTTTCAAAGTTCATAATTTTAGGTAAACTTTAATTTTAGTATCTAATTATCATTTTTTGTTTTCAAATATAAAAGAATAAAACTAAGTGAAAATTATGCTGATAGTTTCATGTGTTTTTGTTATGATACGCCACTAAAAGAAATCAAGGGAAATGATATCTAATATTATTATTTTGTTCGATTTAAGTCTCTAACGTTATTGATTTGTTTAATTTAAGTCTCTATATTAGTTTCGTTAACTCATTAACGAAATTATTACACAATAATTAAAAAATAAAAAAAAATCACGTGGTCCTACTTTTTAAGTCTCTATATTAGTTTCATGTGCTATCAAAGGATCGCAGGGCCAATTTTTAAAATTTTCTATCTGAGAGCAATTTTGAAGGTTTTTGTTTATTCTAAACGTGGTTCGTACTTTTTAGGTCTCATGAGTGTTTGTTATAAAACACTTTAGCAGCTCTCAAAGAACGAGTATTATTTGAAGTCAAAATCACAAAAAAGATTAATAATGCATATTAGAACCAACACACTTCAATGTAGTAGACCCCAATTTTAAAACACCAACTTTGAACGAAAAATGTGTTTGCCGGACAGAAAATTTCCCACAAGATTAGAGGTGAAAAATACCTGATTGGGCAGTAATGAGGAAGATTATCCAATATCTCCAGCTCTTCAAGTGTGATCTAATCAATCTTGTTTATCACATAGATGCAAGGCATATATATCCTACTGCCTTCAATGACATCAATTAGATCATCAGCAGTCGCATCATACCTCAGTGTGATATCAGCATTGTGAATTCTGTATTCGCTACATATTGCCTTTACAGTGTCAAGGTCCAGGTGAGTATTCGTAACAGTTGAGGTGAAATTTATACCACCCTTGTATTTCTTTCTGAATGTCAAAACGTCAAATTAGGCGGTTCCTAGTTCAACCTATCTCCACCGACAAAAAAAAATATAAGATGGCAGAACAGGCTGAGATGCTTAGAAGTTAGAATATAAAGACATGAAAACTATAAAACAGTACAAAGTTTCAAAAGGCAAGTATGGCTACAAAGGGATTTAAATTCTCTTCAGTTAACTGGTGACTCTAGTATGTTCCCTTTTTTGTCATATCATACATCCACTAAAAAATTACAAAATCTGGGGGGATGCAAGGGTGTGTCATGCGTGTTGGATACTGATGTGCTTGACATGACTATTTTCAGATATTCCTAAGATTTACCATATAATTCAAGGGCTGGACCTCCAGAACTATATCCACCTAACATGTGATGGGACCTAACATGTGATGGGCATTGGTACATTAAGGTACATGAAGATTTGGAGCACATAATATACTTCACGGTTTTTCAATACAAAATCAAACTGTAGCATTTCCCACAGCAGAAGACACAAGCATATTTTTCATGTGCTCTAATGACATAAAAAGCAGTCGTTCACACCTCTGAAAATGTCCCAGTCAGCTTGTTCAGAAGAGTGGATTTCCCCACCGAAGGGAAGCCTATTAAACCAACTCTTGCATCTCCACTTTTGGTAACATCAAAACCTTCACCTGCACCACCTCCTCCCTTTGATGTAGGCGTAAGGAGTTCTCTCCGTAGCTTTTCAAGTTTAGCCTAATGCCAAATGATCAATAACACAAAAATAATTTCAGAGGATGAAAATAAACACCAACGGAAAGAAAATGCAAGTCACAGTTGTTCTACTTCAATGACGTATAATTCCACGATTGAACCAAAACAAAACCCCAAAGAATAAAAAGTACATTTTCACCTTGAGCAAGCCCAGATGATGAGCTGTTGCTTTGTTCTTCTGAGTCTTCGCCATCTGTAACGAAGAAAAAGCTTAAATACACCAGAAATGCAACAAACTTTAGCAATTTATCATGTTTCAAGGACAGATTTGGCTATCTTCATTTCTACATTTGGCTATCATGTGTCAAAGCATAAAAATTCAAATAAATAAAATAACAAGAACTGGAAGCTTTCTTCATTTCTCCCTGGAATGTGGAAACTACATGATACAAATTCCAAATTAAATAGCTTCGAAAGATATTCAGAAATTCAGCAGGTACTATGCTAAATTAAAAGAAAGCAAACAAAAAACGAATAAAAAATAGATTTCATTCAAAGATAATTATGAGCAGCCGAAGAGAACAGAGAGACTATTCTATGAACTAAATTTTAAATAAAGAAAAAATAAGAAGAAAGCTAACCTCATCTTCGATGACTTTGATCTTCTGCATAACGGTGGCCATTGTTGCTGAAGAAAAACAGTAACTAAGGTGACGACAATTGGACTGCGGCTGTTCGTGGACGGAATGGAGAAAAATAAGAAGAAACTACTTGAGAGAATCAAATTCATCGAACAATAATAGGGCATTAGATTTGGCGCGACTTATGTGGGCTGTTACTGTTCTTGGGCTGGAATATTTATATGGATCCCTTGACCAGTAAATTGGGCTCTTAAACACCTTCCCCAATTCCTTTTAAACACTTTTATTTACATTTCTTACATCGAATAATTTTGCAAAATTTTGAGATTTTATTTCCAAGTCATAATCATTTATTGAATTTTATTTAGATTTATTATTTTTAAGTTTTATTATTTTCTAATAACACTATCTATATCTAGAACCTATTGACCAATTAATCTAAATCGTATCCCGTAGAAGAATATGAAACGACTCTTCCAACTCAATTTTCTCCATTCACAAATCGAGACACCGGAATATATCTCAAAATAATACAACTCTCAGCAGGCATGTTACAAGAAATTCCAACTTCCATCAATTCAACTATAAACAAACGTTTACAACTTCAAATTTCAACATCTGCAAATCATAATTTGGGAAAGAACAAAGGGTGACAAAGAAATCACTTGTTACAAAGTGCAACAGACACACGCATAGGCCAGGAGTGTACTTGAAATCTCCTTTATTTTCAATGGCCAGACAAATACATGGATTATAACAGTTATTTCCGAATTCTAAATAAGTTGATTACCAAAGTAACCGGAGAGGAAGATGCGAACCACTTTTCCCAAGTCCGCACCATAAGATTGTAATGGCATTCCATGCTGTTTAAAAGCTTAACGACACGATCATATTTGTGGGATGGCTCGATCTGAAGCTTTGCTGCTTCTTGCAGGGAGCATTCCTCCTGGTGAAGAAGATATCAGACATGTTTGCATCAAGCTAGAGTATCAAAAAGGGAACTAAAAGAGTTGCAACCATTAAAAATAGCTTCAAGTTTTGAGAAGCTTAAAGTTACGTCTAGAAGAAGAGCTCTGCTTAACAGTTTCCTGCTTTAATAGTAAAAAGTGATGAGGTTTTTTCCTGCTTTATCAAATCCCGAGTCCATTATAACGAGCAAGGAGATTAAGAAATGGTAAAAACCTATGTTATTCAGGTTCTTCATATAGACACTCGTGTTTGACACATATTTGGACATGGGTATAACAGTAAGATCCTCCAAATATATGAGAAAACTATGAAAAAATAAATTTACCATACTCGTGTCAGATAAACAAGTATGTCTGGAGTCCGAGTAACAAGGTAAACACTACTCCAAGAGGCTTTTACCACTTCCTCCTCAAAAAGTTGAAGAGAATGAATGACAAAGAGGTAAAACTCAAACCTAGAATAATAAAATGGCGTTAAGGACTTTGAAGTATAACCTGTGTTGCTCCTACATTTCAGTTTTCTTCAATCTCAACATGAGTATGGGAATATGAATCTTAACAAACCTTCCAAATACAGGGAAAAAAACTAAGAAAATAATGAATAGAACTATGTCAAACACATAAATATATCCAAAACTTACAACATAGTCCGAGTAACAAGGCTTGCTTAACGACCCTTGTCAACATATCATACAGAATCAGCCAAAATGACTACTGTAAGACACAAAATTTACTACTTTATTATTCCACCACAAATGATACTTTGTACAATTCATCCTAGACTCGGAAGATATAGACACCACGCAAGACAAAGCACAATGATAGTTATACAATTGCATAATCATCAACAATTCAAGAACAAGGCTCTTGATGTCCCATTTTTGCTAAGACTTGAGAGCTAAGCAGAAGATATCTTAGTTGAGAAAATTCGAGATGTTAATAACAGAGTACGAAATTCAAAGCAAAAACTTTACCAGCCAAGCCTTTCCATTGATTCTCACAAAGCAACTGCCAAGCAATGAACAATGGAAGCTTCTCTAGGAACCAAAAGAACAACATCAGACCAGTCGATTTCCCCCCATAACTCCCCTGCTTCATCCTTCTTAACCTCGATCTCAGCGCATCGAATCTCCATTTCTTTCCCACCTCCGTTCTTCGCTTCCCAGACCACCATCAACTTCCCTCCCAAATTCGCCATTGTAGCACCGCAAAGAAACCTTGGCAACCCTTTCTCCCAACCTTTCAATTCCTTCCAAGTCCCTTCTTTCACATCGTATCCTCTTATACTCCCCAAGTAATCATAGCAAAACAAAACCCCGTCGATAACGCAGGCTCTCCCTCGCCACCCATTATCCAAATCACTATCCACCGTTGCCCAATTCCCACTTTTAACTTCGTAGCAGACCCCATTCCTATCTGCCATTGCGTAAACTTTCCCATCAATAACAGCGCTCGCATGCATCCATTTATCCCGGATTTCGATCGGACTTGGAACAGAGTTCCATTTCCTCGATTTGGGGTCATAAACTTCAGCCCAATTCATCGATCGAGCCCAATTATCAACAACGCAGCCGCCGAAGACATAAATTTTATCGTCCACAGCGCCGGCAGCGGCGAACTCGCGGGAAACTTGCATATTCGGAGCTGGTTCCCATGTGTGGGTCCGGCAGTCAAGGGACCACACTTGTGAAGAAGGGATATCCTTAATGGAGCCTCCGAGGACGTAAATTTTTTGGTTGAGGGCGGCGAGGGCAGAGCCGACTAAGGAAGGGGAAGGGATAAGAGGGAGAGGAACGAGGGTGTATTTGGGATTTAGTGTGTTATTGGGGTTTTGGTATAGTGTGTAGAAGCGTATGAAGTGGCTCGTGTGGAGGCGGAGAGAGATGTAAAGGAAGTGCTCGGCGGATCTGAGGAGGGAACGGGCGGCGTAAAGGAGAGGCGATGAGATGAGGAATTTCATTGATTTCGAGACTAGTGAAAGGGTTGGGTGGTGGCGTCTTGGGACTCGAGCTATGATGTTTAGAGCCACGTCGTCTGGGAGGGACGGTATCAGCCGTGGAGAAAGCGGCGGCGGTGGTGGTGATGGTGGAGTTGATGGTTCGACGGTGGTGGCGGTGGTGCTGCTGGAAGAGAACATGGTTGATGTCGAGTAGTTGGGGAATTTCGATGGAGATGAAGGAGGTAGTTGAGGAACTTTTAACTTTTAACTGTCAGTTGGATTGGACTTTGAGCTTTTGTTGAATATGCTCACTTCTCAATACCCATTACTTGGATTGAAACCCAAACTTGGTACTTAACCCATACGTTCAGAATAAGGAGGATGCATGGAAGTTAATTACTATGTTTTGGATAGGTGAAAAATATTTATTTTATACGTTCAGAACACAAGCACAAGTCCACATTCAGGCAAATGATTGTTTACAGTACATACAAGACATAAATTTATGAATTATTTACAGTAAAGCATCAAATGGTCGACTTTGCTCATACGCGAACATACAAACAGTATTCTATAGACATGGACACTTCAACTGGGGATGGGGAGTCAGATTTCCGGTCTTTCCGATTTAGTAGCGGATGCATGTATGTTTTAAGGTGGCACGTGTCCACTTTAAAATATAAATTATTTTATGTTTGTTGTTCGCTTTACTTATGTACTAACTTTGAAATATTATTGGTATCCACACTAAAATTTTATTCGTGTTTATCCCATATAAAAAAAATTATTATCAGTACATATGTGCTCAACCTAAAAGATATTTCTGGATCATCCACTGATCCGATCCAATTTGAAAAATTATAGGTAAGCCATTTGATCTGAAAATTATACATGTTTCACTCGACCCATATCAGATCCGTCTTCTTGAGACAAAATTCAAACTTTATTTGATCCGGCCAAAAATAATATATTTATTAAAAAATATTATTTTTATTCAATAAAATAGAGACATGAATCAAGTGGCTTTCGTGGTAAAGCAATTACTATTATTCCTTGATAGCCCGGGTTCGAGCATCAAAAATGTCAGGGTGTAAATATTGAAAGGTTAAGAGTTATATTTAAACATATATTTCCTTGTACTTATCCCAGATTAATTTAAAAAATAAAATAGAGATTTGATTAAAAAAATATATAGGGAGAGATATTATTGTAATTATCCATAAATATATAAGATAAAATTATAATTTTTTAAAACAAATCGAGTTAAGTATTATTCATACTAAATTCAAATTTGATTTCTTTTAAAAAATTCGACCTGGTCGAATCACTTTGGGTTTCAAAAACCCGGTCCAAATGGATCTTATTTTTAGGCTAAATTATATGTTTAACTATTAAACTATTATTTTTATTCTGTTATAGTATATAAACTTTATTTTATTTTAAAATCGTACATAATTTTTAGTTTACTCGTTATTAAAAACTTAATGATGATGTTGACGTATCACATAAAATAATATCACATCATCATTGAAAGAGTAACAAAACTACTAAATGTGTAGTTTATCTTTTGTTGTTTTTGTTTATGGAACTATAATTTTCCATATTTATAAGAACAACCCTACAATACCTCTACTTTTACCGATACGTCTCTATCTTCTTCAAAAAGAAAAATGCCCGTGATTTTATTATTACGTTTTAAATTAAGAGTATGAACCAATCATCTCGGTGATAAAAAGAATTATTGTTATTTCTTGAGGTCTCGAGTTTGAGCACTATAAATATCAAAGGTGTAAACATTTAATATCAAGCGATGAATAATTATTTTTAAACATATATCGTAACGAAAAGAAAAGTTTAAATTAAGTAAAGAAATATCCAATACTAACCGGCAAATAAGTAAATTATATATTAAAAATAAAAAAGCTTACACATCTAAATACAAGAATTCGACTAATTCAATACCAGTAAGTCATGATTGTATATAACTTCATAATAAAAATTTCAGATGAATACTTCATTTAATCCAGTTAACTATGGTGCTTTCATTGGAGTAGAATATCTCAAAATATTACTTTTTAAGGAAAATAACGCTACTCCCTGTATCATCACTGTTCACCGTTTTGCGGGCAGCTATGTATTCTTTGGGGGATAAGTTTACTATTTTGCGGATAAACGAATGTATAAAATGAACCCTAGCCCTAATTCCTCGTTGCTGTCCCCAATTTAGGTTGCTTCCCTCCCTCCCCGGGAAAAATTTCGTGGAAACTGTGCTTCCTTTTGCAGGCAAGTTCATCGATCTCAGCTTACTTCTTTCCATGAGATATTTCTAAGGTTAGTGGCTATTGAAATTTCGACTGTTTATGATTTTCTTTTTCAAGGAAATTTAGCTGGTTGTGAATGGGTTTTCGAAGGAGTTCTGTGATATTGATGAATAATTTGCCAACTTTTTATTTAGCGATTGTGATTAGTGCTTTTGCTTAGGGTTTATAGTTTATACCGCAAATATGTTGATTAATGTTTTAGGTGGAATGCATCATCAAACTTACACTAGTTATTGAAAATTTTAGAAGGATTAATGATATACTAGTTTTGGGGAAAATGTCATTGGGCAACTGAATTTTGGATTGTGATGGTGTTTGATTTTGATTCGACCTTCGTTAGAAGTACTATAGTGGATAGTTTGGGTTTCTATAGACGGTTAATATGCTTCAAAGCATTGGTAGGCTTGCACCGTTAAAGAACATGGTGTTGAAGAAATGGTGACTTTCTTACATTATTTCTATTCTTGGTGAAACTCTGAGCAGGTGATTTGGTGTGATCTTAAATGTTGGGTTGAGATTGCAAGTAGTGTTGTTAACGAGGATAGAGTCTCGACTCGAAAACTCTTCTTACTCCGATTATGTAGTTTGTTGTAGCGTTTCTTTACTGACTCTGTCCTTTTTTGTCTGCATCATTTTTATCATACTTTAGGGATATTGGTTCGGGAATAGATACCAACAGAAGGTTCTTTAATAATGGAATATCAGGTTTGTAGAATAACTGAGAGATATTGTGTAGTTCGTGAATGGTCTGAAAAAGTTCAGCAGGAGAATGGGGATCGTTTGAAGAAATGCTATGTGTCAGTATTGCCTGACCGTGTGCGTTTGGATGTCCAACAAAATGACCTCTGTGAGTTACAGGATATGTGGAATCAGTGGAGTATGGAAGATAAAGAGAGTTTTAGTCAGAAATATGGGGATATAGCACTCCTGATGCCAGTCAAAGTCAATGAACCGCTTATCCAAGCTGCAATACAGTTTTGGAACCCAGCTTATAGGTGTTTCACCTTCAATTAGGAGGATATGACACCGACTATAGAAGAGTATACCACCTTGTTGCGAATAGAGTCAGCTTCAATCGGTAAGATATACTGCAAGCAAGACAAGCCAACATCGTTGAAAAAGTATCTTGCAATGATAACAGGAATGGAGACCAAATGCTTCGAAGATCAGATCTTGAAAATAGGTAATAGCAAATGCATCCCATGGAACGACCTTCGGGAGTTACTTCAAAATGATCTAGACAATGAAAAAAGGATGGATATTTTTGCTTTGGCAGTTTATGGTTTGGTGATTTTTCCAAAAAAAACTAGGGCATGTGGAGGCTGCCGTAGTTGATATGTTTTGGAAATTGAAACATAAAATCAATCCCTCTCCGACAATTTTGGCGGAAACCATTTTTATCCCTCAACTATTGTAAGAAGAATGGGGAAGGAAGATTTTATCTGGGTGTGCACAACTTCTCCACGTTTGGATAATGAGCCATTTTTGTAAAAAAGAGAAGGTGCTTCTACGTCCATAATTGACATCATTAGTATCAATGTCGGATTTTATCAAGAGTGAGTGGTCAGAGAATGCCACAGTAGAACAGTGGGTTGCTATTTTCAGAAATCTTAGAAAGGAAGATGTCACATGGAGAGCACCTTGGATGAAACATTGCCCTCTACTATACAGGTGTGGAAATAAGAATTGGGTTCCACTGCTAGGATTATGGGGTGGTGTCAGTTACGCGCCTTTGATGGTGCAAAGGCAGTTTGGTTTTATGCAGTTTATACCCGTGACCCATGGGCTAGATCAGTTAGAGTTTCCTTATTGGTCTCAAAGTCACGTGAGAGAAAAATCCACGAAGGTTTCGTAGCTTGGAAACAAACCTTCTATCTAGAGGCAACCAAATACACGGATGGGCTCACCCCAAATTATGAGATATGGAGAGCACAAAGAGTAAATGATAAGATAGTAATGCCCCTGGATCTACAGTTGAGAGCAGTACAGTTAGAGTTGAATTTTGTGAGGCAGCAATCTGAGCATGAGAAAGCTAGGTTGAATGAAGAGATTGCTAGACTACAAGAAGAAAATCGTCAGGTAAAGGGGAAGAGAAAAAATGATACGTCAAAGGATGACTTAGGGGAGTTTCAGTTAGAGAACAAGAAACTTCACCTTACCACGGAGGACACCAGGTTAGGCAAATCACTTAAGGACTGGGAAAAGGAGATTAGTGATCTTAAGGGAGAGAGGGAGTTCTGGAAGAACAAGTCAATGAAAGATGAGGAGAAGGTTGTGGGGCTCTCCCAAGAGGTACAGACATGGGAAGTCGTCTGTTCTGCTGTCATTGATAGGCTCACCGAAAGCCAAAGGGAAAATGAAGATCTGAGGGCCCTATTTGAAGTGGAGAAGGAGACTTTGTTGGAGGGAATCCGGGACTTGGAATGTTCTGTACAGGGCCACAAGGATCGTTTTGATTCTCTCTTGATGACTTTGGACGATAAAGACAGAGAGTGGCAGAACAAACTACATGTGTCGGAGGAAGCTTGCTGTGAGAAGAGCATTGACCGCTTGGTTTCTCAGATCCGTGGAGTAGTTCGAAGGGTGACTGATGTGTCTGTAGCTTCTGAAGCTATGAAACAAGAGATCAGTCAATCCGGGAAACATGGGCAGATGTTGCTGACATTCTTGGAAGAAGTAAAGAAACAGTGTGATCATGTTAGACGTTTTAGTGATTGATGAAAGCTGGTTTTGTTGAGGCTATTCCCTACAGAAAGAACAGGGGCTGTATAAGTCAAAATTAAGCATATAAACGTATATGCATGTATATATGTAGCGCGAGGGAATAGATTGCTAGGAATTTAAGGATTCAGATAATTTGGTAAAAGCACATTCAGCGGTTTCACTTTTGTTAGGTTTAGAGCTGAAAATTTTTCTTTGTTCCATTTTCTTCTTATCTTCTACTTCTTCCCCCTTCCATTTGCAGCTCCGTCTACCACTGCTTCATCTTTTTATTATAGCAAAATATATACAAAATTTTCACACTTAGTAAATTAACTGCTAGATCTAAATCATGTTTTGATTTCGTTTGAACATTTCTCGAGAAATGTCTTGGTCGATTACAACCGGGATAAGTAATGGTCCATGGCCCAAGTGCCAACTTGGTGCTTCTCTACCACTGCTGGGTTTTTCTTTTCTTTACTTTCCTTTCTTCTTCTTCTCGTCTAGTCATCAAGTGTCCGACGAGTCCGACCATATCCATTGCCCTTATCCTTGTAGTGTCAACATGGATGCAGCTCCCATTTTGATGAATCGGAGTAAATGAGGTTTTAACTTCATGCGTTCAATGAGCTTACCACTCTTTTCAATTGATATTGTGATATTTTATAAATAAATATATATATATATTCTAATATGTATGATGCTGTAGGGATTAAAAGGCAAGGAGAATGAAAGACCTATTTGATGATGATCAAAGCCTTCCGGCCTAGCTTAGTTGTAATGTGAACAATCATTTTTATTCCAAACACGGTTTATTGTAAGCATGTGATGATTTGGTTTTGATTCCACAACTAAACACCTTCGTGGGGATCTTCATTGAGACCATATTAACAAAAAAGTGTGACTTTTATAGGGTGGAAAACCCTGAAAGAATCATTTAAGATGGCAGAGTACATTATTATGAAAATGCGGCAGCATCTCAATCGCTGAACTCTGTCCTCACGTTTTAGACATTAGAAAAAAAAAATAAAAAACTACACAGAAAAAAGATTAAACCTTCGGGCGAATCTGAGCGGATAGCTAATATCAAAGCAACAGGTTCAGAACAAAAACCATTAACCGATTCCAGCACAACAGGTTTGATGGGAAACTAATCACAATTAGAAGGGGCCCAGCATAAAACCTTTGATTGATCGATCAAAAATAACAAGGAAATTGTACAGAAATGAAAACCCAGATCTGATTATGGAAAAGAAGAGAGAGAGAGAGAGAGACATACTGGGCTTCTCAGGCTTTCCATCGGTCTACTTAGAGATGGAGAAATGGACTTTCTCACGAGAAAGGGCTTCAGTCTTATAAGGTTCCTTCAAGCAGTTTCTGACGAGGTTGGCGCATATGTTGGAGCAGGTGATGTATGTCATCCCCGCCGCATGCCAGAACGGCACCGCCGCGTTCGACGCCATTTTCTTTGGTGGCCGCTAAAACTACAAACAGTGGAGAAAATATAAGAGATCTTCTTCTTCACTCTTCAGCAACCGATGGTCGAACGGGTTCATTTCATATATTTGGTTTTGGGCTTCCGGGCCTTCTCCATTTTAATTCTGTTTAGCTCGGTTCTTGATTACTACTATTAATATTGGATTTTGACTTTTTAGGGTAAACTACAAGTTTAGTACCCAACTATCAATTTTGTTACATTTTAGTCACCTAACTATTTTTTAAAAAATTATACATATTTTTATTTTATTTTATTTGGGTCATTCATCATTAAAAACTAATGGTAATTATGATGTGACACCATAAAATAATGTCATATTATCATTAGAAAAACTAAAAATGTCACGTTAATAGTTGTTAACTTTTCAATTGTTAACTTTTCAATGGCAGTTTACCAAAATGAAACTAAAATTAAACGTTATGTATAATTTTAAAAAAGAACAAAAATGATAATTTAAATACTAAATGCATAGCTCACCCTTTTATTTACATCGATTAAAGATATTTGATAAAAGTATTTTTGTATAATCTTTTTAAGATTTGATATATAAAATGTTTGTTTTAAATAAAAAATGTAAGCAATAATTAATTAAAAAATAAAATTCAATTTAATATAAATTAAATAACTATAATTTTAAACTTTTAAATCATAAATTATTTAAATATTATGACATTATTTCATTCGCCGATATAATAACAATAAATAGGGGAACAAAATCAATATTAAACTTCGGGAAGGGCAAATTAACAAAGACACGTGATTAAATTTTGGTAGTTTTTATATTCACGTATCACACAGACACGTGTAAGATCCTTACTTTAATAGGCAAAAAAATATTCTCCTTTATAATATAACTTTTTTATTTTATATTAATTTATAGTTATTAAATTAAATAAAATTAAGGGTAAACTATATGTTTAGTATCTTAACTATTAGTTTTGTTTCATTTTCAACATCCAACATTTTTTTCTTCTAAAATCATATATAACATTTAACTTTAGTTTTATTTTCACCATGTACCGTTAAAAAATGCTTCCTTGTTTCACCATATATAAAATTAAGCGCAAATTAAGCGCATCTAATGCTTGCAAGCCCTCAAAATACACTGCCAAACACTACACGAAAACGGACATTCAACGAATAAATGATTCCTTGTTTCCTTCTCAATCCCACACAAGTTACACATCTCATCCGAGACAATCCGAAAACGTAGAAATCTATCTTTAAGTGACAATTTATTCAGACGTACCATCCAAATAATGATCAAGTGCTTAGGGATGTGATCGGGGAACCAAATTATTTTATGCCAAGCAACCTTGTCCCTCCTATCACGGATTCTCTTCTACACCCAACCACTAGAAACAATCAACCAGTCAACAATCCCCTCAAACAAAGACTCAGCCTCATGCCTCATGCCTCAATTTCACCAAACCTAAAATAATCACCTTTCATTTTCCTTTAGTTTTTTTAGTTTAGTTAATAAACTAAATTTTGTTTAGTACATATGTAGTATTAATTTTTCTTTATGAGTAGATTTATAATTTGGTCGAACTAAATCTGATTTAAATGAGTCGTATTTTTAAATCCAATTTGTAACTCCTCAAAGATCAATATAATATAACTTCTTTTGAAGTTATTAATTTTGGATGTTGTGGGGATGTTCTAATCTTGTCCACATGTAATCGACTTATAAGTCTGATTTTTTATATTAACCATATACTTATTTTAAATATATTCGATTGTACCTATTCTAAAACGATCGATGACTATTTTAATCACATAATGAACTCTTCAAAAACTCAATACATTTGAACCACTGCCCAATGGTTTACACAATTAGCCATTAGTTTTTAAAATTTTCTTTTCTAATTTCTTACAGGTTGGCATAAGATCAATTCCTCGTATCTTAATATTCTTTTTGAATGATTGCATTACCATTTGTTTATATTTTTTATATTTATAATATTCGAATTCGAGACCTAAAAAATAATAACAATTATTTATTACTAAAGTTGTTTGGTTGGTGCATATTTAATGATTTTTAAATTATTATCAATACAAATCCTAAATTCATTTTTTCAACGAAAAAATTATGCCAATTTGTTGACGAAAACGGGTAAAGAAAACAAAAGAACACGAGAATTTTACGAGGTTCGACAATGTGCTTATGTCCTCGGTGCCTAGGCGGCGCTAGAAGTTTTATTCAATGATATTTTAGGTCTAGGTTACATCTCTATTTATAATAGAAAACCCTAGTACATAATTACAAAATCAACCTTGTACCGTACCGCGGGGCCGCAGCCCCGCACCCCCAACCCACATAATTCGTAACCCCACAACGAGACTGGTATATTTATGAGCCATACCTAACAAATCTCCACCTTGGCGAATATCCTGTCCCTTGGAAACTTCAATGTGGGTTGGGTTACCTTGCTTCTTTAACAACTCGAAACATTCAACAAGTCCAAGCAATGTTTGAACTTGTCTGTCGTAACTGGCTTGGTGAACATATCAGCGGCATTCTCATCAGTATGTACCTTCTGAAACAAAACCTCTCCAGATGCAACCAACTCTCTGATCTTGTGGAACCTTACATCAATATGTTTAGTTCTAGCACGATACACCTGATTCTTAGCCAAGTAAATAGCACTTTGATTATCACAAAGCAACTGAACTCCACCTTGTTGAACACCCAACTCCTTTACTAAACCAGTAAGCCATAAAGCTTCTTTTGCAGCTTCAGCCGCTGTCATGTACTCAGCTTCAGTTGTAGATAGAGCCACAACAGATTGAACAGTAGACTTCCAACAAATAGGCCCTCCACCAAGAGTAAAGACATACCCTATCGTAGATCTTCTATTATCCAAGTCACCTGCATATTTTGAATCTACATATCCTACAACCAAAGGATTATCCCGCTGACTCCCAAAAACAATTCCATGTCCCACAGTACCCTTTATGTACCGAAAGATCCACTTGACTGCTTCCCAATGTTGCTTACCAGGTTTAGACATGTACTTACAAACTTGACTAACAACATGAGCTAAATCAGGACGAGTACATACCATCGCATACATCAAGCAGCCAACAGCATTAGAATACGGAACCTTTGCCATATCTTCAGCTTCCTTATCTGTCTTAGGGCACTGTTCTGATGAGAGCTTAAAGTGATTCGCCAATGGAGTGCTAACTGGTTTCGCGCTGCTCATCGCAAACCTTTCTAGCATTTTCTCAACATAACCCCGTTGAGATAGCCGCAGTTTCCTTGAGTCTCTGTCCCTGCAAATTTCCATTCCAAGAATTTTCTTTGCAGCACCTAAATCTTTCATATCAAATTCCTGACTCAATAAAGTTTTCAAACCGATAACATCATCCATGTTCTTCGCAGCAATCAACATATCATCAACATACAGTAATAGAAAAATAAAAGAACCATCATCAAGGCTCTTAACATAGACACAACAATCATGCTCACATCGATTGTAGCTAATCTTGATCATATAGGAGTCAAACCGTTTATACCACTGTCTCGGAGACTGTTTCAACCCGTACAAAGATTTCTTCAATCTGCAAACTAAATGCTCGTTTCCAGGTTGAGTGAAACCTTCAGGTTGCCGCATGTAGATCTGCTCCTCTAAATCACCATGCAAAAAAGCAGTTTTAACATCCATATGCTCTAAATGCAAATCCCAACTAGCCACCAATGCAAGTACTGCTCGGATTGAAGTGTGCCTGACCACAGGAGAAAAGATTTCATCATAATCAACTCCTTTCTGCTGTGAAAAACCCTTTGTGACCAAACGAGCCTTGAACTTCTCCCCCTCTTTTTCTGTTACTGCTGGTTTCTTCTTATACACCCATTTGCAACCAATCGGCTTCTTACCCTCAGGAAGGGGAACTAACTCCCATGTGCGATTGTGATTCAAAGACTCCATCTCCTCAACCATGGCTGCCATCCACTTGTCGTTTTCCTGACTAGCAACGACATCATGAAAAGTAACCGGATCATCACTGCTAACAATAAGTGCAAAATATACCAAGTCTTCAAAACCCAATCTGTTCGGAGGCTTTATATTCGTCCGTCTCACCCTGTCTCTGGCGAGACTATAATCTTGCAAATCATCCGTAGTGGAACCACCAGAAGTCGGTTGAGAAGTTTCTGGTTTCTCAACTGGAAACTGCTCGAAATCCACCACTGTCGTGTCTTGCTTCTGCTGCAACATGGATTGTTCATCAAAAACGGCATCTCTACTAATTACAACTTTCTTCGCAACTGGATCCCAGAACTTGAATCCTTTGACACCTTTCTTGTAACCCAGAAAAATGCACTCCTTCGATTTTGCATCAAGTTTGGATCTCTCATCAGCAGGTACATGCACATAAGTAGGACAACCAAAAATCCGTAAGTTATCAAAACTAACATCATGACCAGTCCATACCTCTTCTGCAACTTTCCCAGCCAGCGATGCCCTTGGCGATCTGTTGATAAGGTAACACGCCATGTTAACAGCCTCAGCCCAGAAGTGTTTGGGAAGCCTCGCATTCAACCGCAAACATCTGGCTCTTTCATTCAACGACCTGTTCATTCGTTCCGCAACACCATTCTGTTGTGGTGTCTTGCGCACTGTAAAATGCCTCTGAATCACATGCTCCTTACAGAATTGTAGGAACTGTGAATCTGTGTACTCCGTACCATTGTCAGACCGCAAACACTTGATTTTTCGTCCTGTTTGGTTTTCTACCTCAGCTTTCCACAGCTTGAACTTCTCAAAAACTTCAGATTTCTGTTTCAAAAAATACACCCAAACTTTCGGTGAAAAATCATCAATAAAAGTAACATAGTACCTAGATCCACCCAAAGACGATGTCGTGGAAGGCCCCCATACATCAGAATGCACATAATCAAGAATCCCTTGAGTTGTGTGCTTCGCAGTCTTAAAACGGACTTTAGTTTGTTTACCAAGAACACAATACTTGCAAAAATCGAGCTTACAGCTTTTGACACCATGCAACAAGTTTCTCTTGTGTAATTCTGCCATACCACGTTCACTAAGATGAGAAAGGCGCATATGCCACAATTTTGTCGTATCATCACATGACTCAACAGAGTGAACTCCACCTGCAACGGTACTCCCTAACAATCTGTAGATATTCCCTGCAGTCATCTTACCTTTCATCACAGTCAATGCTCCTTTAACAATCCGAATGGTTTCCCTATCCTCGTTAGCCTTAGGGATAAAACCATTCTTGTGCAAAGTGCCCAAGGAAATCAAATTCTTCTTCAAGTCTGGGATATGTCGAACACCACTCAACGTCCGAACGGAGCCATCGTGCATCTTAATTCTGACATCACCAATACCAACAATATTACAACATCGATCATCACCCAAATAAACCGAACCAGAATTAACCGGCCTATATGTCGAAAACCATTCCCTATTTGGCGTGATGTGATAAGAAGATCTAGAATCAAGAATCCAAGCATCCGTCAATTGTGTCGTTGAAATAGAAAGCATATCACCCTCACTGCAATCATAATTATCATCCTCGACCACATTCACAGACTTGGATGAGCCATCACGCTTCTCATCAGTCTGTTTTTTCAACTTCGGACAGTCTCGCTTCATCAGTCTGGAATTCCGCTTCCCGGACCCTGCCTTCTCTGGCTTTCGTCCACGATCTCGATTACCCTTGACATATAAGCTATCGGCTTGAGAGCTTTCCCCTGCATTCTGCTTCCGCTGGTTGTGAGCCAACAAGGCTGCAGTAATCTCCTCAACGTTGATAGTCTCTTTCCCATATGTAAAGAGTAGTCACCATGTGTTCGTAAGAGGGAGGCAACGAACACAACATAATCATCGCTCTGTCTTCATCCTCAATTTTCACATCAAGCCGAACTAGATCAGAAACGATTTGATTGAAGACATTCTCGTGTTGCGCCAAATCATGATCGTCCTGCATCTTCAGCCCATACAGCCGCTGCTTCAGATACAGTTTTGTTGTTAAGGATTTGGACATAAACTGACTTTCCAACTTCCTCCAAATTTCGTCTGGAGACGATAGATGCATGACGTGATACATGACCTCGTCCGCAAAGCATAATCGTATGGTTCCTGCCGCTCGCTGCTGCAATTCTTCCCAATCTTCCTCATCCATCGACGCCGGCTTTGTAGGTCGCAAAGCCTTCAAGATCCCTTGCTGCGCCAATAGATCCTTCACCCTCGTTTGCCATAATCCGAAGTTACCCTGACCATCGAATTTCGCGACTTCGAATTTTTCTCCTGACATCTGATACCAACTGTTGACGAAAACGGGTAAAGAAAACAAAAGAACACGAGAATTTTACGAGGTTCGACAATGTGCTTACGTCCTCGGTGTCTAGGCGGCGCTAGAAGTTTTATTCAATGATATTTTAGGTCTAGGTTACATCTCTATTTATAATAGAAAACCCTAGTACATAATTACAAAATCAACCATGTAAGTACCGCGGGGCCGCAACCCACATAATTCGTAACCCCACAACGAGACTGGTATATTTATGAGCCATACCTAACACAATTCAAACAATTTAAAAAAACAATGAAAATAAAAAGGATAAATTACATCGTTTCTCATTGAACTTTACTCTCTCTAGTTGCTCACTGAATTTTCAGTTTGAATTATTTTGCTAACTCCCCTATTTTCTCTCTAACGTTTGGATGATGTGCATTTATTATTATTTAATATAAAATAATTAAAAATATTAAATAAAAATAAAAGGTGGCTTGATGCCACCGCCATAGATGGTGGCAGTTCGGTCCCAAATTTCATGAGTCGCTTCACCTCGACACCTTGAGTCTAAATCCGACTTCCATTTTGTCGAAATTTGCTTCGAAGTCCATGAATTTGAGATTGAAAGTGAGGAAGTTGAAACATTTCAATCCAAATTCATAGGTTTTTGGACATTTTATGATGAAACAACTACCAAATTCAGACTTAGTGGGTTGAGACAAACCATCCCATGAAATTTGAGACCGAATGACCATCCTCAACAACGGTGGACGGTGGTCAGAATGAAAATGACGTGGTGGTAGGTGGAGAGAAAATGAAGAAGAGAAGGAAAAAAGGGTAAATTATGCAATTCCTCATTGAATCTCACTCTTTCATATTTTACTCACCGTAATTTCAATATAGGATTCAAAACGACATCGTTTTGGCGTATATTTGAGTTTTTAAAAACGACATCGTTTTGGTGCTTGTGTCATGCCATAACGTTATTTACTATTTAATGGGAGAGTGAACAAAATGATTCAATTTGTAAAGTTTAATGAGCAAATTGAGTAAATTGAAAGTTGGGTAAAGAAAATAGGAGAGAAGTAAAGTTCAATAATGAATGGTGTAATTTACCGAAAAATAAAAAACTTAAAGCAAGATATGGATTTTATCATGGCATTCAAGAATCTTTACTATATTATAAACATTAAACGTGTATGGCTTAAGTCAATTAGAGTACATATTTAGGAATAAGTTGATCATCATCCCTTGGTAAACTCTCCTCCACCGCCACCGTCACGCTCAGCCGCATTACTCCGGTCCGGGAGAAAGAATTTCACCAATCTTGTTCTCTCTTACCTGACTCGCAATAGCCACAGCAATTGAAGCCGCATCTTCGCTCTCGGCTTGATCGGAATCCGACGATGCAGCAGCAGCCTCCAGGCTTGGAGCGGCGGCTCTTTCCCTCCGTTTGAAGGTTTTCTCAATCTCCTCGCTGATCTTCTCGGCCTGGTCGAGAGAAAGTTCACCATCAGACGACGAAGTAAACTCACTAGCAATGTCCCCTTCGGAGCCTATCTGGATTCTGACGAAGTCTTTGATCTGCTTACCATACCCTACAATGGACTGTGTTGAGAGGATTAGGGAAAATGACAATACCACAATCAAAGCCTTCGCCATTTTCTTTATTTTTCTTAAAGCTTAATCGAAAGGGCTTTAGGTTTTATTGTTGATGGTGGTGGAGGGTGAAGATGGGATGGTATTTAAAGAGTTTCGTCCGAGCTATTCGCCTGGAATTCATGGCTATCTTGAACGGTCTACTCTCTAATGGCCATACACATGTAGGAGAGAGAGGCAGCTTTCTTTCGACGTTTTCAAAGTTCATAATTTTAGGTAAACTTTATTTTTAGTATCTAATTATCATTTTTTGTTTTCAAATATAAAAGAATAAAACTAAGTGAAAATTATGCTGATAGTTTCATGTGTTTTTGTTATGATACGCCACTAAAAGAAATCAAGGGAAATGATATCTAATATTATTATTTTGTTCGATTTAAGTCTCTAACGTTATTGATTTGTTTAATTTAAGTCTCTATATTAGTTTCGTTAACTCATTAACGAAATTATTACACAATAATTAAAAAATAAAAAAAATTCACGTGGTCCTACTGCCCCTTCTTCTACCCCTATTAACCACCCACCGTCTCCTTCTTCTTCTTGAACCATCTTCTTCTTCTGCCCCTTCCTCTTCTGCTCTTCATACAATGCCCGATAATGAGAATAGTAAACGTCACTTTATGGGGATAGCATTTCTTCTCTTCCATCTCCACAATCAGATTGGCCTCATCCAAATTTCTAGACTTACACAACCCATCAATCACAGGGTTGAATATTAACGGTTTTGGAGCAATGCTTGTACATTTCAACTTCCTCAAAAGTTCACAAGCCTCGTGTAGTCTATTTTTCTTGCATAGTGCATTGATGGTAATGGCAAAAGTGTAAACATTTGGAGGTATATTTCTCGCTTTCATTGCATTCCAAACCTGCAAACTCTGGTATACGTCTCCATTGCGACAGTAAACATCAATTAAGCATGGATGAGTCTTTCCCCGCTTTTTTTTTTTTTTTTTTTTGAGTAGGTTTCTAGGATTTTTCAACTTCAAAGAAGTCATATTTTCAAAGTTTCGGCTGCAACATCAATGGCTAGCATGCATTTTCATAATAAATTTAGTTGGCAGTCATTTTTGTAGATGGCATAATAAAGCTAGCATGCAAGAACATCAAGTATAAGCAAGAGGCCACTGCAGAACCAACAAGAACAACTATTTCTTCCTGCATGCACCATAGACCATCGCCAACTTCAGAGCCCACAAATCAATGGGTTCATTCCGTTGAAAAAGTGGTGATCTCCACCCCCAAAAGGTTTTCAATCAGGGATAACCGAAGAGTGAATTTTTTTAGGATTTTCTCGGTCCTTGTTTTGAAAAAAAAAAATCTAAGGCTAGAAAGTGACAACGATAAGGTAAGAGCCGATATGAGACAAAGAAAGCCCTATAGATAGGGTTGTAAATAAGATGAAACAAATCGTGAGCTACTCCAGATCGATTTGGTCAAAACTCGATAAATACTTTGATCGAATGAACTCGACTCGAATTCTTAATGAGCTATTTGATACTCGACTCGAAAAACTCATGAACAGTTTGAAAAAATAATAATTTAAGATTTTATTTTTTTAAAGATAAACTATTAATAATATTAACATTTATGATTTGATTTTTTTTAAATATATTAAGACTCTCATGTATTTAAGGTTCATGTTCGAGTTTGAGTTTGAAGCTTCAATCTAGTTAAGTTTAAGATTTTTTTTTACATTTCGAGCATTTTCGAGCTGCTCATCAGCTACAGTTAAGGATTTCGAGTTCGAGTCAAGCTTAAAAATTTTAAGCTCACGAGTTTTCAAATCGAGTCGAACTCTATTTCAAAATTTTTAACTCGAGTCGAGCTTAGCAATACTCTAATTCTACTCAGCTCGATTACACCCCCTACTTATAGAGAAAAGAAGGAGGAGGATAAAGAAAGATAAGTATGGCGTCCGTACCTCAAAGTTGCTTTGGTCCGTACCTCAATGTTAATGAGCCTCTGGTGGCAGGGCAGTTGCCTTGGGAACTCAACAATCAGATGTGAATTTGGTCAAGAACCAGGTTTCTAGAACAAAATCTGACGGGCGGTCAGAAAGAGCAGAAAATGCCCCTCTCGGCAAATCTGATCTGAAAACAAAAGGTAGTATATCAGCCAATGGTTCTGATGCTGTGTCATCTGTTCCCTTACCCACTTCACAAGCTGGAGCAGCAAAATCACTTGAAAATCAGAAACAGCCTGACGATCTTCTATATGACAAGAATTTTTATTATTATTTTTAAGTGTCACCTAAGATTTATGTTAATAGTTTAATGGAAGTTAATGACTGGAGATTTAAATCAAACAAAACAATAGCATTAGTTATAATTCTTTTTTAAATTTTTTCGGTGATCAAAGTCAATCATAACGAAAATATAGAAGATTATCCGCTCAGTTTACCCTAAAACTAAAAAACTTAATTAATTGACGAAATATACTCGTTATACTTAAAATAATATTTAAATTTTAAATATCAAAATTATATGAATTATATATTTTAAGTATCAAAATTATATGAATTAGATAACAACTTTGATGATGGTTCCGATTGTTACTGTACAAATGACCTCATTTTTCTAAATATTTCCTCATCAATATCATTTCCATACTTTTATTCTCAACTTAGAACATTAACCTAAATAAAACGATTTCCTTGACGCTGGTGCGACACCCAAGCATGTTCATATATGCCTCATAAACGGGGTATGGAAAGCCTAATCATTCATCCATCACATGATAAAGCTGAAAGAAATCTCAATCATGATGCATGAAATGTAGAGTCCTTCATCAACGTAATGAGACTGAAACCTCTGACCCGGTGCAGTTGCGTAACTGCCTGTTGCTTAGTGAGTCAAAGAAGAAAAGAAAACTTGCCGTTCAACATTTTGATGACCACTTTCTAATTTCTATTTCAAACTAAAATCCTCTGAGACATATATAAATGTCTCGAGAATCAGCATAGAATTGTATCCATCGACGGGTCCAGTTGTTGTTATGTGGCAACACTTGGTATATATAATCACATATGTGCATTGAACCGATCTTTTTCCGCAGGTCCAGGAAGTTCATGATCAGTTTGTTAAAGCACTCCAAGATCTCTTTGAGAGTAGTATCTGCATTATCTTCTTTGGATTCCTCTGCCTCCTTTTCCAAGTATTGCATGAAGCCCTTCAAAAAGTTCTCCATAAACTCCCTCTCCTGTCCCGTGGAAAGGGCTTCCCCCGTCTTCTTCGCCTCAGCCTGACGAACCATGAATGCCTTGATTGCGATTCCGATACCTAGGTAAAACTCGGCTTCCTGTTCAGGGCTAAGTGCTACATTAGCAGTCGGTGAACCCTCATCGTCCGGACCGGCAGAGCTGTCCATATCTTGGAAGGCCTTTTTGACCTCAGATCCAATATTTGTTATCTGCTCAGGTAGAGCTCTTCATCACCCAACGATGAAGTCGTCTCCTTGGGGGCGTCTCCCGACTCAGTTCCGACGAAGTCTCTGATTTGTTCGCCGAGCCCTACCACGGACTGTATTGAGAGAGCTATAGCAAAGGGAATATGACAATCAAAGCAATCTTCGCCATACTTCTTTCTCTTCTATACACTTAATATAGAAGAACAATCATTTATTGCTAAGGATGATTTATAGGGTGAAAATGTAGTTTAAAAAAGTATTGAAAGAGATTCTTACGGAGAATTTGATGGCCTGCTGACTGGTTTATCTTCCGATGACCATACACGAGTAAGAAAGCTCTACTTGTTTTTGTTCATAATGGTGCACGTGTTTTAAAGAAAAAGAGTAAACTATGCATTTAGTACCTTAACTATTAGTTTTGGTCCATTTTAGTATCTAAACTTTTATTTTTTTCAAAACCATACCTAACATTTAGTTTTCATTTCATTTTAGTACCCACTGTTAAAAACTTAATGCATTTAACACCTAAACTATCAATTTTGACCCGTTTTTGTACCTAAACTTTTAATTTTTTTCAAATCTTAACATTAAATTTTGAACAGGGTATTAAAATGAAACAAAACTAAAGTTTTTAATAGCGGGATACTAAAATGAAACAAAAACTAAACACGTAATCTACCCAAAGGAAAATGTTATAAATTCAAGTACTGATTTTTTTACGTTTTGTCATTTATCTTCCGATTTGTTAAAATTTTGTCACTATTATTTCTCATTATATTCATGATATGCACATTAATGAAAAGGTTAAATTTTAATTTGATTCTTAAATTTTGGATACAATATAAATTTGATATCTTTTTACAATAATTTAACTATAACTCTATACGGATCCTAACCACTGTTCTTGGGTCTGTCATCGTGCGCCATCAAGTTGATTTGAGATCTATAATGGATTTTTACTTGTATGCATGTAATGGATTTTTCAGTAAGAAAAGAATTAGAAAATGACGAAGTCAGTCAACAAAACAACAGCGATTTAAGAAGTTATTTCTATTTGTTGGCACTTGGCTATGATTTTCTAGGTTTAAGTAGTTATCAATCGTGTCAAAGTATGGATAGACGTAAAATTTTATATTAAGAATGTGAATTTTTAAACTTTTTAAGAAAGAATGAAATTATAAGATTTTAAGGGAAAATAGATTTAAGATGTATAAAGCAAAAATCTTCTTCATCTTGTTCAGTATGGTTGGAGGTCATGGCGGAGCTTGTTAAGCTTAGCAAGAAACATGCATGGGTTCTTGTTCTTGCTTGACGATGCAACTATTCCATTCTTTTACTAAAATTAATGTTAAACTTTTTGTGTTAAAATCTCGATGTTTTTATATCATGAAAAATCCATTACTGATATTAAAATTATTTTTGAAATTTTACGAGTTGGCCCTCAAGGAATATATATTCAATTGTTGGGACCTTTTGTGGAATTTGACATCCGCTTTAGAAGTTCATTGACAAAAAACTGCAAACATGAAAATTATAAAGAGCTTTAATTTTGATTATATGTAACTTTTATGGAGGAATCCAATATATTGGATTAATGGTTTTGTAATGGCTTTATGAAGCCTTTACATATATATCCATGCATTGCTGGAGTATGTTTAGGAGCAAGTTATCCACCGTCCTTCATTCCTTTGGTGAAGATGCAGCTTCTGATGAAGGAGCATCGCCTTCCTTTGATGGAGAAGAAGCTTCTTTGACATACTCTGATGAAGGAGCACCGCTGTCCTCTGATGGAGAAGAAGCTTCTTTTTCCGATGAAGGACCATCAGCGGCTCCTTCGCCTGATGAAGGAGCACCTTCTTCACCTTCCTCTTCAGCTTCATTAGTTCCTTTTCCGGCTTCACTTCCAATGTCGGAGGTGACGCCTTCGAGAAAACTTTGAAAGAACACCTCTCCTTGTCCAGGCGAAAACGCATCGCTGACGGCGTCTCCTATATTTTGGAACGCTTTTTTGATCTCTGAACCAATCTTTTGTAACTCATCAGATGAAATTATTTCACCAGTCTCCATTGAAGCATCCTTCAAGCTAACTTGTGCTGGGCCTAACTCGTTTTTCTCCATTTCTGTGATTTTTTCGTCATGTGCTGCAACGGATTGCGTTGAGAGAATCAGGGCAAATGATAATAAGACGCTCAACGCAACCGTTGCCATGTGTTCACTCGAAAATTTTGGTCCCAGAGAACAAGAGTTTATTATTATTGATGATGCTTGAGGATGGAAAATTGGGTGATATTTAAGAGTTTCTAAAGAGGGGTTTTACGTAGAATTTTAAGGTTTGTTGCCTGGTCTGCTTTACAATGGCCATACACGTGTAAAACTGCCCTTGGTTTTTGTTCACGATGGCGAGGGTGACCATACACGTGTTTTGAACAAGAAGACTATAAATGATGTACCTACACATATATTTTTTTTAATAATCTCGAGTGGTTAAACCTATATTCAGAATATCGATGTTTAAATTTAAAACTTTTAGAGATTTCCACGTTTACTATTAATAATACTTAATGGATTTTATAATAATATAACTTAGTTTATCGTACTTCAATTGGCCATGGCTAATATGACTTCCATTTAAGAGATATCACCTGTTATTTTCCCACCTTAATGGCCTTACTATCTTTTAAGGGACCAACATTTGTCCATCTAATTTATCATTTTCGCCCCTATCGTATTTTTCATCAATTTGTCATCAAAATTATTTAATTACATCATTCTATATCTTGCCCCTAACTTAAACTTTTAATAAACCCTAAGGTATGATTTAGGGTTAGAGTTTATGATTTAAAAGTTATGGGATTATGATTTAGGGTATAAGATTTATATTTTAGGGTTCATGTTAGAGATAAGATATAGAATGATACAATTAAACAACTTTGAGGTCTAAATTCATACGAAAATACGATAGGGACGAAAGTGATAAATTACATCTACTATAGGGGAAAAAGTTATCCTTTAGCCTCTTTTAAGCATTCTCATTAATGTGGCTATCTTCATAAGTCATAACCATTTACATATTGGAATCATATATATGTTCTAACCAAAAATAGCACCTTATACTACTTTACATTCGTATATACATATTTCACATTCACAATCATTACTAAGAATAATATTAATAATCAATACACATCAACAACATATGTCTCTGACACCGGGAGCGATGGTAGATCTATGTGTATACGAAGTATATATATATATATATATATATATCTTAAAATTTAAATTTTCTTTGTTAATTTATTTTATTGATGATGTTCGTCTTAAAATTTTACTTGTATTTATCCATTCAAAAAGTTTATATTATTAATATATATATATATATATATATTAAAAAATATTTTTAAATTCACTACAGACTGAAAAGAGTCGACAGAAGCTAATATTTACGTATGAAGAAATAGAGTTGTGACTGCTATGATGTGATCCTAGTCTAAACGGAAATTATACTCTGAACTTTTATAAGCTCAATAAAGTGATCAGGGTACGACTAATAATAACAATCCATGATCAATATAGATATCATACAAAGAGAATTTGATTTGGGAAAGAGTTAATTGTGTCATATGTATTCAAATTATGATTTTTATTTTAAATTAATCTATAAATTTTTTAAATATTTTAATTTCATACTTAAACTATGACTTTCATTCTAAATTAGTCCTCGAACTTTTGAATATCATACAAAGAGAATTTGATTTGCGAAAGAGTTAATTGTGTCATATGTCTTCAAATTATGATTTTTTTATTTTAAATTAATCTATAAACTTTTAAATATTTTAATTTCATCCTTAAACTATGACTTTCATTTTAAATTAGTCCTCAAACTTTTGAATATTTTAATTCTATCCCCAAACTATGAGTTTCATTCTAAATTAATCCAAAATCTTTTTGAATATTCCAAATTTATCCCAAACTATATGTATATACTAATTACATCCCTTGTTAATAAAATCTTTATGTCAAGTTATATTTATTATATGTTTTAAAAAAATAAAATTTAAGTTAAACTATGATTGAAACTAATTACATATTTGGATGAATATGGAGATGAAATTGGAAAATTCAAAACTTTGGGGACTAACTTAAAATAAGGGTCATAGTTTAAGGGTGAAATTGGAACGTTGTAAAGTTAAAGGACTAACTTAGAATGAGAGTCATAGTTTGGGGATAAAATTAAAATATTCAAAAATTTAAGGATTAATTTAAAATTAGAGTCATAGTTTGAGGACATATAGAACTCATTTGGAAATCTTAAAGAATCCATTGACATATTTCACATTCATAGATTTTGTCTTGGATCAAGACATAGAAGTGTTTATATTGATATCTATATTTACTTTCAAAATAAGCACTTACCGATCCGACGCCGATGTCTTAAGGGGAGGAGTGCAACAACTAAGTACCATTATCTTGGAAAAAGCCATTAAAATTTGTTTGGTGTGTTAGGGGAAGAAGAGAAAAATAAGAATATTTTTATTTTTTTTAAATAAAAAATAAAATTTTAAACTCACATTTTTAAATATCTGGATACATTATTATAATCGATATGTTATGCCGATTACAAATTTATATATAGATTTAAACCCTAAGTCAATAACTATAGAAATACATCTATCCAAAAAAAAACTATACATAAAAACTGTATACATAGTTATTTCAGATCACAATTCTTTTATAGTTATAGATCTCAGATTAGATTGGAATATGGTTTGTTTTTGGGTATTAGTGTTTGTTTCAATAGAAGAAGGTGACGAGGTAATGACAATGGATCTAAATAAAACTATTAGGGTTTGTAATTTTGTATAGGAATAACTATAGCCATTTTATAACTTAAAATCCACTTTCAAAGTTTATTGATAAAAGCTGCAACATGAAAATACTTTGGTGAAGAAATTTTATTAATTAAATTAATTGTACATAGATTAATGGTTTTATTATGGTTTTATGAAGCCTTTGCATATATCGATACACTTGCAAGTGCATGTTTAGGAGCAAGTTATTCACCGTCCTTCATTCCTTTGGTGAAGATGCAGCTTTTTCACCATCCCCTGACGGAGAAGAAGCTTCTTTTTCAACCCCTGATGAAGGACCATCAGCACCTCATTCACCTTCACCTGCCGAAGGACCATCAGCAACTCCTTCTCCTTCCCCCGATGAAGGAGCGCATCCTTCACCTTCCTCGGATGATTCCTTCTCCTTATCAGCTTCACCTGATTCTTTTCCGGCTTCGCTGGTGACGCCTTCCATAAAACTTTGCACGACGAAATTACTACACCACTCTCGGCTGAAGCTTCCTCCAAGCTAGCTTCTGCTGGGCCTAACTCGCTGTTCACCATTTCTGTGATTTTTTCTTCATGTCCTACGACGGATTGCGCTGAGAGAACCAGGACAAATGACAGTAGGACACTCAACGCAATCGTCGCCATTTTTGAACTTGAAAATATGATCGGAGAGAAGAAGGGTTTATCGTTAATGATGTTTAAAGATGGAAATCGGGTTATATATAAGAGTTTCTAAGGAGATCTAAACGTAGAATTTAAGGTCTTTTTCATCGGTCTGCTTCAAAATGGCCATACACGAGTAAGACAACCTGAAAGAGTTTAGGGGCTGGATAAAATTAAACCGAAAATGTTGTCAGAAAGTCTTGCATAAGTTCAATTTAATCTTGGAGGGATCCAAGCCAACTTGTCTAATCTAAACTATGCATGGCGTGAGCTTGAGGTCTCCTTATCTTACCTAAAAATTATGATTCATTTCAACAGAAAATTGAAAAAATAAAACTTAAAAGAACAAAAAGAAAGTCATATTTGATCACCTTTTTCACCTTTTTTTCTGCTATCAAGAACAACAAAATTCTGGGTATGATTCTCATGGTGATCTCCAACTCTGTAACCCAAAATCATCGTGTTTCCTCGAAGGACCATAAGCTGGAATGGGGAAATGTCTAGGCAAGCGTCCCAAAAGCTGGCCTTTGTGTGCAGATTTCGCCTTCACTTTGAAAACGACGCTGGTTAATCTCGAACCGTTGCAATGGCGGACAGTGGAAGAAGTGAAGACCAACAACAACCAAAGAAGAAGAAGCAGTTGCCTTGTACATCGAACCATCACGCACGGGAGGAAAATGGGAAGAGAGAAGCAAGAGCGGCAAAGGGTAGGCTTGTATGGTCGAGTTTTGGGAGGATTTTATGAGCTGAAGTAAGAAACATATGGGGCACTGGGGTTATGCTTTACTAGTTGGAGAAAGAACAAAGAAGCAAAAGGTTGAAAAGATTTGAACGAATAAAGATTTGCTGAGAATACGATTACGTGAAGATAAAAAAAACAAAACAAAAGGTTTGCTCTTTAACAAATGTTTTGGTCCCACTTCATATTAATGGCCGACTGCAAGGGGAATTGCTACTGCTCGTTTTAGACCCCATTTTTGCAGGCTTTTCATTTCAAGTTTTTCTGCAATATAATACATATACATATATATATATATATACAATGTATATACATGGTGAATTGCCCTAATTCAAGGGACAACGCAGCTCTATCAATGTGCAATAACAGTAAATAAACAAATGCTTCGTTTTACCCTATACTTCTGCAGTACTCGGCCTAACATTGATATTTGAGAGCTACCTTTCCTCCGTTGAAAAACATTACTATATCTCACAGGAATCCACCGGGATTCATCTTCTTGCTGCCCATTTGCTCATTAGAACCCTATGTTTATGAATGTATGAGTGAATCCCCCATTAAGTTGAGTGGAAAGGGAAAGTTCAAACATACAAGTTGTTGTATCACATGATTTCCTTTTCCATGATTTGTAAGTTCTGCTACAAGCCTTGAAAAGAGGCTTCACCTCCCATGACTTGAAATTTCCCCCCTTTTTATGGGGCATCGAGAGCAATGGGTAAGCTGCAAAAGACTGTCAACATCATATATGTAATTTACGTGTTTGATTTAGTAACTAATGACGTCAGTTTTTCTTTGACTATTCTATCTCTTTCTTTAAACCCGCATCCCACTCTTCCTCTAGTACCTCCCACTACTCTCTTTTTTGTGATTTTCTTTCACTCTCTCTCTGGATTTTCCTTTTTATCTAACTTTCTTGCCGTCCAAACGGGAATAAGAAGAAGAAAAACAATGAGAAGGGATGATTTGTGCATAACGGTTCCTAGTCTTTTCCTGTGTCCGATATCATTGGACGTTATGAAATCCCCAGTGAGCTTGTGCACGGGGGTAACATACGACCGAGCCAGCATCCAACGGTGGCTAGACGGCGGCAACAACACGTGCCCAGCCACGATGCAAGTTCTTCAAAGCAAAGAACTCGTTCCGAATCGGAATTTACAAAGACTCATTCAGATCTGGTCCGACTCAGTCTCTCGCCGTCAAGTCGACGCTGAACTGGCGGCGCCCAGCTCAGTCATTGTTACCTCAAAGGATCAGGTCAAACTCTTGGTAAAACAGCTTGATAACAATTGCTTTTCATCGTTAAAGAAGATCGCTTGTTTAGCGAGAGAATCGGAGGAGAACCGCGAATTCCTCGCACGAATGGACGGTTTTTTGAACGCGGTGTTTGATTTCATGAGGAATGCGGAATCGGACATCAAATCAATCGAACAAATTATTAAGATTTTGAATTTGATACAAAGCAAAAATCTGGACAAGAAGCCGTTGCTGGAATCAGACTGCTTGTCAACGTTTCTTCTCGTTCTACAACGAGGAACTTCTGATTCGCAAATTCAATCGCTTCAATTACTGGAGTCCATAGCGATCGATGGCGAATCCAAGCTAAAAATAGCCGAAAAAGAGGGATTACTGCTCGAATTAGTTAAGTCATTAAGTAAAGAGAAGGATCAAAGATTGATCCAGGCCAAATTATCCTGTTTGAGCGCAATCACAAAGCCAAAAAGAGTAAAAACCAAACTGATCCAATATCGAATCATTCAAGAACTGAAGAACCTCTTATCCGAACCAAACATGAGCGTTTCGATAGTCGAGAAGTCACTTAAAATGCTGGAAACACTCTCGTTTTGCAAAGAAGGGAGAACGGAAATACGGCATGATTCGATATTGTTACAGGCGCTTGTACACAAGGTTTTGAAAGTATCGAACAAAGCGACGGAGCATTCGGTGACGGTACTTTGGAGCGTTTGTTGTTTTTTTAGAGAGGAGAAAGCGCAAAAAGCGGTTGTGAACAGCAGCAATGGGATGACCAAGTTCTTGTTGCTGATGCAAAGAGATTGTACTTCATCGATTAGACAAATGTCAGCGGATTTGCTCAAGATTTTTCGGGTAAATTCAAACTCTTGTTTGTCAAGTTATGATACTAAGACTACGCATATTATACCCTGCTGATGAATTTGCCTTCTCTGTTATTTTTCCCCCAAAAAAATATGTCATGTTAGCACGAATCAAGTGATTTTAGCGATAAAAAAATTATTGTTATCTTTTAAGATTTCGAGTTCCATAAATATTATCTTGTGCTTATTTCAAATTTATAAAAAAATTATCATGTTAAAATATTTTTGAAAGATACATTATCATATCTAATAAGATATGTCTTTACCTTAAGATGATATTAGAATATTAAATGACATTCATCTCTTCAATAATGATTATTCTAAATGGACGTGAAATTATTATTTGTAAGTGACAATTAAGAGGTGGTTTTGCGGTGGAATTTGTTGCTTGTAATTTAGTGGGAAGCTTAACTACTGGTTGGGTAATGTTGGGTCAAAGTGGACATATCTCACGTGACCTTTTTATTATAGTGTGAATGCAAAGGAATGCTCATTCGAGGTGTTTAATTACAACAATTTGCTACGTAACAATGATTATTTGACAACATCAATAAATTATTGGTTCGCAGATAATAATTTATACGAAATTAAATTATAATTCGAGGTTTTCTGTCACTCAAAATTTTATTTTATTTTGTTGTTATGTTATAAAAATTGATTTGAAAATATGTGGAATTAAGGATAAATTAAGGGAGCGAGTGAGGGTAGTAGTAATTTTTCAATTTTTTTTTGATAAAGTACGTATTTAATATCTAAACTATTAATTTTAGTCTATTTTAGTATCTAAGCTTTTAATTTTTTTCAAAATCATATTTGATGTTTAGTTTTTTTTAATTTTAGTACCCACAGTTAAAAACTTAACACGTTTAGTATCTAAACTATCAATTTTGGTTCATTTTAGTACCCAAACTTTAAAAAAAAATCAAAACTTCATGTTAAATTTTGAACAAGGATACTAAAATGAAATAAAAACTAAACTTTAGGTATGATTTTGAAAAAATTAAAAGTTTAGGGACTAAAATGGATCAAGACTAATAGTTTAGGAATTAAACATGTAACTTACCCTGAATTCTTCTATATTTTTAGACTATTTATGTATGTTTTCTATTAATAATTTATTTTTATCCTCTTTAAAATTTATTTTCGTCTCCTAAAATAAAATCTTTCCTCGAACAAATGAAAGAATAAACGAGAGGCATCTTTCAAATATATGGTCGTGATCACATAGACTATGAAATAATAAGCCAAATCTTTCATGTCATAATTGGTAAATAAATTACGTAAAGGATTCCCAACTTGTCGATGATGGAACCTCCACCAACATATATACATATATCTATCATACCAACATTTCATTATCATTTGTAATTACCCACAAACCCACAACATGTATACATATATCTATCATACCAACATTAAAAAATCTAAAATATATAGTAATTTTAAAATTTCAGGGGGCGACTGCCCTCACCCGTCCCTGAGTCCATCTCTAAATATACTGAATTCAACATTTATTATTCGAAATATCTTTCACTAATGATTTATTATTTAATTCTTTTAACGTACTTCTATCGAAATAAAAAAATAAGAACTCGAATTATTTAATTTCTTATATATAATATAATAAATGAATTAAGTGTTGGGTAAGAATAATTTAGGGGGAATATTTTTGTATGGAAGCAAATGATAGTGGAATTAGGTGCTTTTTAGTGTGAAATGAGTGGTAGGGGCAGGCAGATCATGCAACCGTGCACTGCTATTATTATTTTTAGGGTAAACTACGTATTTACTATATAAACTATCAGTTTTCATCCTATTTAATACATAACTTTTAATTTTTTTCAAAATCACGCTTACCGTTTAGTTTTCATTTCATTTAAGTATCTCGTCGTTAAAAACTTAATGCGTTTAGTACCTAAACTATCAGTTATGATCCAGTTTAATACCTAAACTTTCAATTTTTTCAAGACTTAACGTTAAATTTCGTAAATGGGTACAAAAACTAAAGTTATTAAAGGTGGAGTACTAAAATGAAACAAAAATTAAAAATTTAGATATTAAAACAAACTAAAACTAATCATTTAAATACTAAATGTATAATTTATCTTTACTTTTAAAATTTAGATATAGAGAATATAGCTTTTATCTTAAAGATATATTTACATGAATACATATATTCTGTTGCACAAGATGGGCTCAGAATCCACTTTGAAGAGACATTGATCGGCTAGTTAAGTTGACCCATGACCAAAAGAACATCATCATTTGATTAGACAAAAAGGCCGAAGCTCACTCCGTCCCATTTTAGTAACATTATCTATACATATTCCCATATGTAATAGGTAAAGGGGAGGTAGGATAGTAGGCTGGCCTCAATGTCAGGTTGAGAGTAACTTCCGTGGGAGACCTTTGGCAGTCAGAATTATGAATTGTCCACCGTGAGACTCGATCCCACGATCACAAGGTTAAGAGACTTGCGCTCTTACCAACTGAGTTGGACGGCCAATTCCCATTTTAGTAACATTATTAACACTAATTAGTATTATCATTATATCTTTGAACCCTTTTTGGTCCTCTTTTGCCTATTCCTTTCCACTATGTTTTGCCGATATGGAATGATTTATTGGAAAGATTATTAGATGGTCGATCATCACATTATTTATGGTCTAATAAGTAATATTTGTTCATTCTATTTTTTATAAAGTGAATTTTCACCTCTTTTTACGTGTAAATAAGAAATGTATAATTATTTTAAAAGTTATTTTAACATTGATGGATATAATTCACCGAGATCATTGATGATGTAGTGAGTTAGTCCATAAAATAATTTCTCGATTTAAAGACTACAACAATTCTTTGAAGGTACTCGATTAGTAGAAACTTTTTCTAACTTTATTTATATTTCGAAATAGGTTGATAAAGTGTTCAAGGATGATTTTATATTTTAAAGAATTTAAATTTTTAGGTAAATTACATACTACATTTTATTATTTAAATTTTCATTTTTTTTTTCAAAACCATACATAAAGTTTAGTTTTTGTTTCATTTTAATAACCCTATTCAAAATTTAACTTGAAGTTTTGAAAAAGCTTAAAAGTTTAGGTATTGAAACAGACCAAAATCGATAGTTTATGTACTAAAAGCGTTTAGTTTTTAACAGCGGAGTACTAAAATGAAACAAAAACTAAATATTAGGTATGATTTTAAATTTTTTGAAAGTTTAGCTATTTAAACGGGTCAAAACTGATAGTTTAGGTACTAAATGCGTAGTTTACCATAACTTTTTTATTATTATATAATTTTAGTTTTTTATATATTATTATTAATTATATTTTACTTCATCTGATATTCCGAGTTTATTTCTAATTTAAAAGGGAGATTTAGATTAAATTATTTTCAAAATTAGTATGGGTAAAGTAAAAATTTGGCAATTGAACTTTACTCTCTCTTTTATTATACTCACTGTACTTTTAGTTTTTTTTTTCAATTTTCTCACTGAACTTATTATATTGAGTTTTCTGATCACTCAGTCATTTCCTCACTAACAACGTTATGACGTGGCTTTTTTTATTTGTTAACAGAGTACTGACCAAAAAAATCTCATTCATAAAGTTCAATGATTAAATTGAAAAAAATAAAAGTATAGTGAGTAAAATAAGAGAGAGAATAAAATCCAATGGTTAAATTTGTAATTTACCCGTTGGAAAAAAAAACCCTACATCACAACGTTGTTAGTGAGGAAAGAACCGAGTGAGAAAAAAAAACTCAATATATTAAGTTTAATGAATAAATTGAAAAGACTTTAAATGCACCATAACTCATGGATGTCGTACCAAAAAAAATCTTAACTTAAATTTATATTAGTTTGGGTTGGGTCTATCTATATACATCATAAATGGATGTCATAAGTATATTTTTTTCCAGATTTTATCAGGACCTCCGATGTTTGAATTTAAGCTTAAATGGGTCTAGGTCTACCATCTAATCTTATTATTTAGGTCTAATACTTTTGGATGGTGAACGTTTTGTTTTGGACCGCTTGATCATAATACACAACCAAAATCAAAACTTGTGGTGTAAAAAAAATAAGGTTTAATTGAAAAACAAAGTTTTATTTATTTTGGGTGGGATTCGTTAGAAAATAAGTGTCCAAATTATATCATTTTCTCAAATAGGTGTCTATATTTTTTTTCGATTCATCCAGTTATTAACGTTATCACTTTAGGTGCCCGACCGTAATGTCCTTTAAAAGCATCTGTTAAGTGACATGTCACATTTTGATAATTTTATTTTTTTTTAAATGATAATATTATTATGTTTTAAAAAATAATATTAATTTCTATTAAACTATTAAAAAATAGAATTCCAAAAAACCTAAATCTTAACCCTAACCCGTCGACATTGTCCTTGTCGGTCACGACCACTACAATTGATGTCGTACTTGTCTTCCTAGTCAGTCATCGTTATTCTTGTCGCCAGTCGACCGTTGGGATTGCAATTTGTAGTTTCGGGGTTCGTTGGGATACACGCGTCGATTAACTCCTATTCTGGTGTTTCTTCATGGGGTTATCGATCATTAGGGATTGAAATTATGATATTTAAAGTTTTGGGGTTTTAAGTTTTTCAAAATTTTTGGGTTTTTTATTAAATATAATAAATTTTTTAAAATTACGAGAACGTGACATATGTCTTTTAAAGGCAGAATTTAATGAATGTTACGGTTGATAAACCTAAAGTGGTAACGTTTGAAACGTTAGGCACTTAGATGAATCGAAAAAAAATTAGACACCTATTTAGAAAAAATGATATAAATTTCAACACTTATTTTCTAATTAAGCCTTTTAGGTGTTTATTTTTTTTAGGCAAAGTACGTAATGTTTTAAAAGTTATTATTTTAAGGTTAATTTCATCACTTTCGTTTAAAATGTCTCAAAAATAGTTAATTAACTAGTATTTAACTCATGGTTTAATTTTTATTCTCTTTTATTTTTTTAAAAAAATAAGATTCATAAATATTTAAAAAAATATTAATTCTTTCTATTTTTAACAAAATATCTTAAAATTTATAGAACCTAATTCACAAATCTCCAAGACCCTGATTCTATAATTAAGTTTAAAAGTTAAGGGATTAGATCGACAATAAGGAGATAATCAATAGTGGAGGGCTGATGACAGTTAAGTGACTGTAAGGATGATAGTGCTAATATGTTTTGAGAATAGGAATTTGGGTATTAGAGATTAGGGATTTTATAAAAAAAATTAGGGTTTTAAGAGATTGAGACGACAATAAAGGGATGTCAGACATTAAAAGTTTGATGACGGGTGGATGGACATTAGGTGGCGGTATTAAACTTTAAGATTATGAAATTTAGGGTTTCCCCCCGAGATTTTAAAATTTATAAACATGCGGTACTTAACCAAGTTGAAAGGGGACACTGGTGACAATCTTTAGACATTGCTAACCCTCCCCAGCCAACTCCATCCATTACATTGCTTAGCTTCAAATACACACCCATGAATGTCATTGGAAATCGAATGAGGGAGCATTGAAACAACCCTAGCCTCGTGTTCACAATTCATGGATTAATTAAGATGTTTCAATTTTTTTATTCGTGTATACGAGACGAAGTGGGTGCAAAGGCTCCATCATACAAGGAACTCCCACCTTCTTCATCTCAATACAAACTTAGCCCCACGCTTATTGCTATATGCATGAACCCATTTTATAAAAGCCTTCCGTTTTTGTTTAGATGACGAAAATTAATTATACTTTGGACAAGTCCGTTTGGTGAAACAGTTATTGAAAGCAGCTTAAGCCCTCTATGCTTCCCCTTCTTCCTTTACTCTTAATCCAAATCCCTTTCATCATCATCATTAAGCAACCAAACTTGTCCTTTTCATAAGCCAAATCTTGAAACGCGATAAATGTTCTACTTTTGAACCCTTTCATTGATCCATCAGCATGCTTTTTTGTTGGTGATTCATATAAATGATTGTCCTCTTTCTGGATCACCAGGTGTTGCATGCATGAACTTTGCTGGTTCTTAGAAAGATGAGAGGAATCATGTGGGGAAACTCGTCTGGTTCTGTCGACAACAGACATCGGTTGTCTTCTTCAATGTGAGTTCCTTTCTTTCATTGTTCATCTCTCTCTTGATTTGATTGCTTAAAATTTCCAGTTTTAGTATTGGGTTCTCGTGTTTGTTTCATCACCGGAGAACCCTTTTTTGTTGCAGTCCTAGATAATTAATAATATGATTTGAATGAACTGATCGATCAAAGAGCCTTTGAGTTTAATATAATACCAACCATCTTAATTTGTGAGCAAGTCGAACTCGATTTAATTAAAATTTGGTTAACTCTCGACTCGAGTTAGTTTAACTTAAGTTTAACTCGATAAATTCGCGGGTAGTTCATTAATCTTTTTAAATAATTTTATAGGATGTTAATTGTCTTATTTTTAGGTTTTATTATATATTGTAATATGTTAATTTTGTGTATTTATGGATTATTACTTTGGTTATAATATGTTAATTTGTTGTATTTGTGGATTGTAACTTTCAAACTGTTTCACATATTATTTTGATCAAATTTTTTGGTTAAATTTGTTAATTTATGTTAATATTAAGTTTTATATATTATTATTATACTTTAAATATATTTTAAAAATAACATTTAAAATCTGGTGAGTTTAATGAATAGGAGTCAAGTCTAAAAACAACTCTTTTTAACGAGCACATATCGAATAAAACTTTATCAAACATGAGTCAAATAATTTTTTAATTGAGTTGAACCCTTAATCCAACACGAGTCAAACAATTTTTGAATCGAGTCGAGCCCTTACTCCGGAAAACGTTGCTTAATTGTATGACAAAATACTGTTTAATCAACAAACGTCAAAATCACTGCTTGTTAAGATATTGACAAGTGAAGTTAGATCTTTGCTTCAGTTGAAAGGATTCTTTCCGGTTACCTTAACCTACCAACTATTATTATGATGATGATGATGATTACAGGTTGCTTAATTGTTAGTGTTCATTCATCTATTTATTTAATTAAAATTATTGCAGTGAGGCCTTGTACAAAAGAAGGTTAAATAAGAATAGGGTAAAAGGTTACGGGAAGCCTTTCCAAGATCGGAACTTGTGCTGCAAGTATCCTCTTCTCAAACTTGTTTTGATCGTCATTGTTTCCGGCACTTTTGTATCACTTTTGTGCTCTCCAGACGCCTATAAAACCGACCATCTATCGGCCGCGAAATCCCGGTACGTGTGCCGGCATACTTTCCTGTACTGTATTTCTTGTTGCCATCGATGTCCGAGGCAGTTTTCGTAATTGTTTGATTCAAAAGCCTGACATGATGATTTTATGAAAGGTATATAGAGAGGTGGATATGGGGAGGAGCAGATTCTCGATATGTATCGGATGTCGATACTGACTGGGACGGTGTTGTGAAAGTTATCGAGACGATGGACGAACAGAATGATTACCTGGGAATAGGACTTTTGAACTTCAATACTACTGAAGTCGGTCATTGGAAGCACCTAATGCCTGATGCAAGCCACATTGCGCTGCATTTGGATTATGCGGACATGAATGTAACTTGGGATTCGTTATATCCGGAATGGATCGACGAGGAGCAAGAAGAAAAGGTTCCCGTTTGCCCGGATTTACCGAAGATCGAGGTCCCTGGACAACGTCTTGATCTGATTGCTGTTAAGTTGCCTTGTAGAAATGAGGGGAATTGGTCAAGGGATGTTGCTAGGCTGCATTTGCAGCTAGCAGCGGCTAGCCTTGCAACCTCGGCCAAGGGCTTGTATCCGCTGCAAGTGCTTTTTGTTTCGAGGTGTTTTCCGATCCCGAACATGTTCACTTGCAAAGAACTTGTTGCACACGAAAACGATGTCTGGTTATACAAACCAGACCTGAATGTGTTGAGGGAAAAGCTTCAGTTTCCTGCAGGGTCTTGTGAACTTGCACTTCCTTTTAATGTCAAAGGTCAGTTCCCATATCATTCCTAAAACAAAATGCCTCATCCTGCTTAGAAGCTAATATGTTCTGTTAATTTACAGAGCCAATATATTCGGGGAATGCATCTCGAGAAGCATATGCGACGATTCTCCATTCGGCTCACGTATACGTATGCGGAGCTATCGCCGTTGCTCAAAGCATCCGCTTGTCCGGCTCAACCCGAGACCTCGTAATACTTGTGGACGAGACAATCAGTGCTTACCACAGGAGTGGACTTGAGGCTGCAGGATGGAAAGTGAGAACAATTCAAAGGATCAGGAATCCGAAAGCCGAAAAAGACGCATACAACGAATGGAACTACAGCAAGTTCCGGTTATGGCAACTGACCGATTATGACAAGATCATATTCATCGATGCCGACATGCTTATCCTTCGAAACATCGATTTCTTATTTGCAATGCCAGAGATATCAGCCACGGGAAACAACGGCACCCTCTTCAACTCCGGTGTCATGGTCATCGAGCCCTCGAATTGCACATTCCAGCTTCTGATGGAACACATCGACATGTTCGAGTCGTACAACGGCGGGGATCAAGGATACTTAAACGAGATTTTCACATGGTGGCACCGGATCCCACGGCACATGAATTTCCTCAAGCATTTCTGGATAGGCGATGAGGAAGAAATCAAGCGTGAGAAAACTCGGCTTTTCGGATGGGAACCGCCTATTCTCTACGTACTACACTACCTAGGTACAAAACCATGGATGTGCTTCAAGGACTATGACTGCAACTGGAACGTGGACATAATGCAGGAGTTTGCGAGCGACGTCGCGCACCGAAGGTGGTGGAAGGTGCACGATTCGATGCCGGAGGTGCTGCAACAATTCTGCTTGTTACCGTCGATGCAAAAGGCGCAACTCATGTTCGATCGAAGGCGAGCCGAGGAAGCGAACTTCAGCGATGGACATTGGAGGATCAAAGTTGAAGATGAACGTTTAGACAAGTGCATCGACAACAGATGTAAATGGAAGGGAATGTTGAAAGTTTGGGGTAGACGCCGCAATAGGACTCATAATGATGAAGCTTTTGTTCCAACACCTCCTGCATTGATCAATTATATTGATTGAATTTCATTGATATTGTTGTTACTTTTAACATTTTGAAAATTATGACTTCATTGAAGAAGATGTTTGGCAGGGGTTTTGCCACGAAGATGGCTTAATTCGTATTTAGTCCCTTTAAAACTAATGGTAAAAATGCACCCCAAAAGTTTATAGTTCAATTCTCAATCCTCCAAATAATATTTTGTATTTATTCTTTAATGGCGTCTAATTGAATCAATTAAAGGGGGGAAAAGATAATGGAGTCCATAACTCCTTCGGGGATGGTTGAAGTACCCGAATTCGACGGGTCTCGACCTAACCTGATCTTATAGCGACAATTTCTTTTTTTGAAATTTCGAAGCTCGGAATGGGATAGAACAGATTATAAAATATATAATTTCGGATCAGGCGAGATCATATTTAAGGTGAAAAATCATTGAACCGGTCCTACTAATTTTTTTATATAAACTATACTTAATATTTTAAGAACTTTTATTTTATATTATTAAAATATAAAAAATTGACTGTATATTAATTTAACATATTAAAATATAATAAATAATTATAAATATACTATTATAAAATATATTTTTTATTATTTTAAAATATTAATATATTTGAATCGAATCAGTTCGAGATCAGAATTTAATCTAAAATTAAGATGGAATTGAAACAGAAAATAACCTAAAATCAATCGGAACAGATAAAATCAAGTTTTAGATATATATTTTTTTGGTCAAGATCGGGCGGGTACTCGGAGCGGTACCCGCCCATGCCCATCCCTAAACTCCTTAATGACCGTTCCTTTAACACCACCCCTAATTAGTTGGATCCCTAAACTCTTTAATGACCATTCCTTTAAGACCACCCATCAGGGATAAAATCATATGTATGGTGGCAGACTGTCAAGGGTCATGCCCCTAATATTTTAGGTCTAATTGTTTTCCAGATCCCTCTTAGTTGAGTTAATTACATAAGAAGTCTTTAACTTATATCCATTTTAAATTTATTCATAAATTTTAAAATATTTTACATCAACCCTCAAATTATAATATCATTCTAAATTTATAGATTCAGTTACTTTCGAGCCTCAAACTAAGTAAATAAGTTTGCATGATGTGTATGCATTATTAACAGATTCTACCTTATAATTATCGTAGATTATTAAAAAAATATCTTTGACTACACATTATTTTGGTCAAATTACATTTTAAACCCTTACTAATTTGAAATTAGACAAGTTAAACTCCAACCTACTTATTTTTTCAATTTAAGTGTTTATTGAGTACCTATCAGACTCTCATCCTTGATTTTTAAATTCAACACTGAAGGCTTTATAATTAAATAAACCGCCCCACCAGAACGCAACGCACAAACGCCTTATTTATGTCCAAGGGGCTAATGCTTTAGCATAGGGTTGTTGAGCACATGGAGACCATAATCATCAAGAATAGAGATGTTATACCAATACAATTTTGTGGATTTCGCATTATGTTTTAATTGTTGTGTAGATGAGTATAAATTTAATGGGTAATAAGTGGATGTAGATGTAAAATGACATATTTGGCGTAGTTAGTGGCTAGGTGATGAGTTTGAGACCTTACTCGTTTCGTATCCACCCATACACTAGTTATTTATCATATAAATTTTGGACTATTATGAATATAGATATAGTTTTAGAGATTATCATGTAGATCTTAAGATTTTATATGAAATGACTTGTAATTTAACCAAATGTTAAGGCATGTTTTTTTTGGAATTAAAGACCGCCATTTCTCCTATCTCAAATTGACAGGTATGGATGAGTGCAGAGGGTCGACTATCTCAAATTGGTGGGTTTGGGTGAATACAGAGGGGTACAAGATAAGTGTAAGTATATAGTTGGATAGTGGGGGTGGATTTGAGAATATACTCGAGTAGACGAGTGTAAATTTAAAAATTTTACTACCGTGGGTAATGGGTAGGTGATGGATACGAAAATTTTACCCATTTATCATCCCTAATCAAGAACAATAAGAAAGGAAACTGACTCTTTTCTATCATGTGACATATAGGGTAGTTGCACAAATCATACAACCTCAGTGATTAAGGGACTCGTTATTATCTCTTAAGGTCTCTGGTTTGAGCACCGTAAATGTCAAGAATATGAACGTTTATTATCAAATGGTTAAGAGTATTTAAACATATACAATCTTTATTTACTTCAGATATATATATAAAAGAAAGACAGATAGGGCCGTTGATGTTTCATGTTGTTTGGCCTTTGGATCCATGGTGTCATGTACTTCATGTGAACTTGAGAATCATGATCATGCATATATAATCTTATTATCATCAGCATTTTTCTCTATCTAATTCATCAGCTGAATAGCCATGTTAATGTTATGTCCATGCAGACCTCATAAGTTGATGGCTGGACCGTCTTTCACTTGATACTTAATGAGGAACACTTGAGTACTTGAAAGGTTAGCCAAGAAGCGAGATAGAGGCGTAAAGCAATGACCAACCCCATACAATCATGCCACAAGGAATCACCAAATTTGCAACTTGGTTTGCTTTTCGTGTCAACAAAACACCTTTGCACTATAAGTCAAGAAAACCAGTTGGCCACAGGCCAATCCCAATATGAAAGTATCAGTCATACTCCCCCATTCAAGGATTTTGACATCTTGTCTTGCCTAATAGGAATACTAGCACAGCTAAAGCCAATGTTACTTGGGTTCGAAGGTGAGTGAGTACTGGATATAGATATTGAGCAAGATAAATACTTGATTTTTCCATATATTTGGAAAATCATTTTGTTTTGCATATCCAAATATTATAGGAAGATGAAAGGGAAAATAACATATGCTAAAACACTAGCCCTTCATCTTCCAATGAAGATTTTGCAACAGATGAACATGATCATGACTTGACAACTTTCCTTGGGCTTTACTTACAATCTTGGAATTTCTTGATATGGGGGGAAACAATCAAGATGATGTCGGAATCCATTGATCTCCTTGAATGAAATTTTGGACCGAATACGAGTGTACATGTTGAGATGGAATTTGAGTACTCCAAGGAACTCTGTTCGACGGAATGGATCCCGGACCAGTATTCCCAAACTCTCCATAGAAAAGTGTTTTCAATGCAAAGTCACCCTTCCATGGCATCCATCCATTCGGATTAATAAGCGCTTCCATAACACAATTTATAAAAACTGTCCTTGAAAATTCCTTCCATGGCCTTCCCAGAAAGTTCTTGTGCACTTTAGGCTTGCTATAATAGTATCTCATGTATTCCTCGGTTCCATTGATCAAGCAGTGCTGGAAAACCAATCCAGTTGATTGAGCAGGATCTGTTCTACCATGAGCTGTGACAGCATTGTTCTCGCCTTTTTCGGGTTTCAACTGCCGTGGAGCCACCAAAATCTCACAATCTTGGAAAACCGAGGCAGAATTACCGAAGATGAAGTCCACATTCCCCTGAATACGGCACTTCTTGTAGAACTGGCGGAGCGAATGAACATAGAGAGTATCTTGGTTGCCTAGGAATTCACAGTTCTCAATGACAGAAAGATCACTATCTGATCTGAAGGCTACTGCTTGGTGGGCATCAGGGCCTGCTGTGTTCCTGAATGTGATGCCACTCGCCATAAATCCATCACCAAGAACTCCTGCAACAGCGAAATCCAATTATTAAAATAAAAACTCTTCAGCTCATTGATTTCCATTGCTCAACATACATGTGCAATAAGCTCAGGGAAACCATGAATGTCTAGATGCACAATCTCATCAAAGCTTTATAAAGCAAATGAAATTGAATGCCTATGCAATTCTACACCAGTTGCTGCTTTTATATACATCAAAACATTCTTTTTCATTTCGAGAAATAATCAAAACAAGCTGAATTTATTCGATAGGGGTTCTTAATGAAGAAAGCTTAGAACTCAACGTTATAGTTAATATTGATTCGAGTTAAACTACAAGCCTACAATAGTAAAAAGCTCGAACTTTAAAGCTCAGAACTCAAAAATCAAGCTACTTGGACTCACTGGATTAAGCTTCAAACTCAATTAGATTCGTGAATACTCGTTCATATACGTACAACTGGGAATTCATAAACAAATTTAAATGTTTGACAAAAAGAGGGTAGAATTACTCACCGACAGTAGCAGTATCATAAGTGGTAATTCCAGGCATCCCAGCATTTAAAACGCCGGTAATAATGGTTTTACCCATTCCGTCACCCAAAAACACCACATTTTTCTTCTCCAGCGGCACCCTCACCGTTTCTTCGTACACTCCTTCCTTTATATATATCACGAAACGGCGTGTATCCTCTCCATTGTCCGGTGCGGCGTTCACAGCCTCTTGCACCGTCTTGTAACACCCTCCGCTCCCATCTTTACACACCGTAACATCCGCCTTCAAGTTCGAGGGTAACCCACCGTTAAACCCCAGCTCCTTCCCACCGGACCCGTTCTCGTAAAAACCGTCCCGTTCCGTCTTGGGAGGGACCCACGCGGCTATGTCCTCCCCGTAATTATCGTAAGCGACCATCATGCTCAACGCGTTGCTGCTGTGTCGCATCAAAGAGTCCAAGAACGCCATCGTTTCGTCGACCAGTTTGGTGTCGTTAACGTACTTGAGCGCGCTCCAACAATCGTACTGGTAGCAGAGGGCGGCGCTCATCCAAGCACGGGCGTCTTTGATCTTTCCACGTGTCAGCGCGTCATTGACTGATCTAACGCGGTAATCCGAGTTAGAAAGGATGTTCACACAGATGGTGGCGGCATCGGAGCGGTTGAGGTTGCCTCTAGAGGAATCGAGAATGGATTTCACCATGGATTGTCCGGTTTTGAGGTTACCGGAAGAGACGGAAAGGGCCGACCGGACGAAATCGAGGGAGGTCGGATTAGGAGGCAGAAGGGAGGGTTGTGAAAGGGAAGCCTCACAGGGCTGTGGAAAACGAGTGGATTTGCATGCAAGGCGGATTTGGGAGGAATCAGAGGCGTAAACAGGGGACTTACGAGGAAACGAAGGTGGGTTTCGATGGTAGTGACGAGCAGAAGAAGAAGAATAGAAGAAAAGGGTGAGCAAAAGAAGGGAAAGGAAAAGAAAAGCAGACATTGATAGAGAAACAAGGGAAGAAGGGGTTGTCCAGGGAGGTTTTCTGCAAGGTTTTTTATGGGAATGGCGTGAGGGAGGTGGTGAAGACGAAGTCATGGCGTTAAGGGTATATATAAAGTGGGAAGGGTATGGAATTTTGTTTTGGTTGGATTGAAAAGTGAAATCACGAGGAGGGTGGAAATGCACAGTCACGAGGATGCATGATTTTGGAATTTTGCCAATGGAAGTGATGTCGAAGAAGTGGAAAGGGAAGGCGTGGCCATTTACTGTCAGTCACGAGCTCAGATCCTTAGGTTTATTGGGCACATAAATCCAAAACGACCGGAGTGAAGAAGATGCGGTGAAGGGTAAAGCAAATCTGTGGGCAGTGGAAGATAGCATGGCGGGTAGGGGAGGGTTTTATATCCGATTCTTTTAACTGGGTTATCGGATTCGAGTATAATTGGGTCCGTAAATTATAAATTTAAGGTAAATGATCAAGTGCGTTTTAATATTTTAATTTTTTTAAAAACTATATATAAGGTTTAGTTTTTGTTTTATTTTAGTATCAATAGTTAAAAACTTAACGGATGGACTCATTGACTGTCGCATCCACAGTCTTTGCTCGTCTCATTTGTCAACTGATGAAGCTCAACCTTTTTAACTTGTACATTTTCTATCCTTAAACGTGATTATAATAACCGTTTCATCGAAAAATATCTTAATCTCCCCAAATAGGTGATGAACACTTTTTTCATCCTCTGATCTCTATCGCCAATCGTCTGATGGACCTGAAACTAGACTATGTTGGTCGACTCGTCATTCTCTCATGGTTCATTGTTTGGATTGGTCGTCCGTCCATCAGAGCTACGAACCTTCAGCCTGTCCGTTAATTTTTAATGACGATGTACTAAAATGAATCAAAAGTCAAATGTTAGGTATGACTTTAAAAAAATAAAAAGTTTAGGTATTAAAACAGACCAAAACATATAATTTGTGTACCCTAAATTTAAAGATGAATAAAATTTGACTTTAATTCAAAAAAAAAATTCTTTTAATTTATCTTGTTTTTGTATCGATTTTATATTTAAATATAAAAAATAAAATTTAAATTGTAAAATAGAATCTATGTAATTTAAAAAAATTAATAATTAATAAATTAATTTTAAAATTCAAATTATATTCCTCAATTTTATATAAAAAAATATTTAAACTAAAATCAATCATTATCATAATATTATAAATATTTATAATTAAACTTAACTATAAATTCAAATAATTCGAACCAACTCAACTCTATCTAATAATATCCTAGTTGAACTAATCTGGGTAATTGATAGTTTCTCCACCTCAAGCTCATGCATACACATCTAATGCGAAATGGATGTTCCAATGGCTGGTTTCATGTGAATGGGCATAGAAGGCCCCAGTCCATAAATGGCCACGGTTGAACACTTGGTGGGCTCTGCAACATTCAAGGTGGCACCAAGACCTGGAAAATCATTAAATCTCCATTCAACTAACAAATTAAAGTGAGAAATGAAAATGCTGAATCAAACCAACCAATTGTAAAATAATGCTTTTCTTTTAACACCTGTAGAGATTCCACAGCTGAGAACACGAACTTTGCGAGATTAGGGCTATAAATGAATCGACTTACTTGAGATCAAGTCGATTAAAGTTTGATAAATATTTGATTTGAATGGATTTGACTCGAGTTCATAACGAGTTGAAACGAATAAATTGATACTCGACTCGAAAACTCACGAGCAACTCGAAAATATAATATATTAAGATTTTTTTAAAATAAGTTATTAATAATATTAACATTTATGTGTTAGCTTTTTTTAAAAATGCAATATATAGTTTTTATGTATTTAAGGTTCAGGTTCGAGTTTGAGCTTCAATCGAGTTAAGTTTAAGTTTTTTTTTTCTTTTTGAGCTTTAATTCATGGTTTCGAGTTCGAGTCAAATTTAAAAATTTTAGGCTCACGAGTTTTCTAGCTGAGTCGAACTCTATTATAAAGTTTTCAAATTGAGTCGAACTCAACAATACTCGAACTCAATTCGTTTACCACCCTAGTCAAGAGGTGCACCCGGATTGATCTTAGCAACAACCAACATGCACAACAATGTGTTCACTGAAAGTAGATGTTCCAACAAAATAAAGTTTGTGTACTAAAATAGAATAAAAGTAATAATTTATGTATTGAATGTGTAGTTTACCGAAAAATAAAATGTAAGTGTGGTGATTAATAATTTAATTTACTCGTAAATATAATTGCATTTATAAATAGGTTTAATGTCCAAATAAGTGCTCAAACTATGCATTTTTTTGGCAAATAAGTGTCAACGATTTTTTTATCCATTCGGATGTCTAAAATTACAAACGTTGTCCTTTTAGGTGCCAAGATCATCAACGCTCCTAGTTTTCCCCGTTAAGTGTCACGTGTCAACACCTGGTAAATTTGAAATTTATTTTTTATAAAAAATATTAAAATATTATTATGTAACACCCCCAACTTGTACCCGACCCGGATACGAATATGATGTGTCACATTGACATTTCAAACATTTACTTACAAAATAGTGAACAATTTTAAAATTCCACTATGTTTCCATGTGCATCAGGAAAATGTTTAGGAACCTTTATACATAATAGTTCTAGATTCAGATTTACTGCGAGTGATTCCATTACCCAAACAATCAAGGGTATTTAGGAATATACTTAAATTCATAGGATCTCAGCTCAATTGAACCAAATAGGGTATTCATAATATTTCCTTCTGTGTTACATGCGTGTTCAGACATGACCGAAATAATTTAATATGAAATTGTAGAAACGAAGATTCAAGACATTTACAATCCATTCTGATCGATCGACTTATCGAACAATTCGAAGTGAACAACTCTCAGAACTAATGCATGTTGACCCGTCAATTTACTGCTTTCCAAAATATTTACTCTTTAATACTAACAATTCTTGTCCATAAATTATCTTCGTAATCATCTCTGAATAGATCTTCCAATAGTGTTTATTTCATTTCCACGCTTCAACGATATCAGGAAATACGAACATACTTGATTCATGGTTCATGACCCATAAGGACAATTCATCATGTAAGTTCAACAGTGATTCCAGACTCATCCAATCACTTATTTAATCCTCAGTCATTGAGGTAACTTAGTTCATCTAGTAATCAAGTCTATCCCGATTACTTCAGAGTTTTCCAGATTAATTCAGACATTTCTAAATTTCATATACATATTGTATTTCCTTTCAGTTCAATTTAGTCATATAATAGAGTCATTCTGATATTCGTTGTTGATTTGCCTCACGAATATCCACTTCTTAGTACCGAATGCGCTCTAGAGTTGAGCTGAGCCAAGTACTTCCAAAATTATCATCGATCCAAGCTTGAGAAGACGAACACACATTCTAATGATATCTATGTCATTCAGGTACTGACATAGCATTAGGGTTGATCTACTCACTTAAATTATTTTCCATTACTTTTAAGGGTAGCACAACACTTATGTTTATCTGAATTCCTTAATTAACCCAAGACGTTTATTTAATCTTGACCATAAGAGCACTTTGGTCATTTTGGTGCTCAATGTTTTTCCATTTATTTCAAAGCTTGAGGAAATCCATTTATTACTGGGCTTGGTGATATTCATGAGTCATTTCCATTACAGGGGTATTTTGGTCATTTTATAGATTCAACGTATTTTAACCAGTTCCTTTCGTCCGATCTTATTATTTAATTCAGACTTAACATCTATTACATTCCTTTCGAACAATTCTGACAGAAGAGCACCCTCGATAAATTTATTCTTCAGGTATTTACTCATAACTTGGAGATTTCCAGGTTAAAAGTCATTTTAGATATTACTGACGAATTATCAGGAATTTTCCATACAAAAGTAGGATCTCAACAATTAAATATGTAATTTATCGGTTTAAATACAATTTCTCAAGTTACTTTCTCATTCAACGTCAATTTAGACTATTTTTACCACTGGAGGCATTATTGTAATTTCGTAACCAGGTAATTTCGGTATTGTCTCTTAACGAAAATAATTTTAATTTTGAGATCCTATGATTAATTGCTTTCTCGAACATTTTATAATCAAAACTAGCATCTCTTATGCACATCTGTAGTTTTATCAGATCAATATGTATTTTCAGAGTTATTAATCAACTTCCGGGGATAATTCTTGTCATTTTCCAACATAAGGGTAATTTTATAATTTCACCAAACCATAGTATTCTCATAATTTCTCATCCAAGTACCTTTAACGTTTAACCTTTGATGATATAAATATAAGTTACATCCAGGGCTGATTCCTTATCACTAATCACCGAACTTGTAATTTAATTCTAACAATCCTTCAATTTCTTATACAAGTCATCTGAACCATATTCAGTTACCAAATTTTTACCGTATTCGGATCGAGTGTAGAAATTAATTAACTACACAAATGAGACCAATCATTAACTTATTCATGCATTTACCAATATCAACATGTTCCATAAAGCATAAAGATGTAGTAAAGTATTACCTCATTTTTCGTGCCATATTGGCCGACCATTTAAATTTCATTCGAACACCCTTGATATTTAATTCAACTTCCAATATTTTCCTCACGATCCAGGCCATCAAAATTTCTAACTCGTATCCAAATAATTTCTATTGCCATAAGATAGCTTGAAATAATAATTTGGAAACCCAATTAGTATAATAGAATACTTGTGGGGCTACTTTAATAATTAATCACTAAAATTAGGGACTGAACCGAATTAATTTACACTATTGGGCCATAAACTAAAACTAAAGTAAACTATGAGACAAGGCCAAGTTCTTACCAAAACTTGAGGACTCATGATGCGATTTTCCACTTTATTTTTTTAAGCCACCACCCACGTGATTTTCCTGGAATCATAACCCCTTTTTCCCCACATTTCAATCTTATTTATCAAGGCAAATAGTAAATCCTCATTGAGCACTCCAAGAGATTCATGAACGTGTTCACACAAAACCCTTTTAGCCAAACTTGCATCAGTTCCTTGCTATGTTTTTGTTTATTGTCTTGTTCCTAGTTCGAGCTTTGAACTCATCTAGAAATGGAAGTAAATCAAGTGAAAGCAAGCTCCCACCCGATCCACGGCGGCTGCCAATCGTCGACAATCTCTTGGATCTCGGGAATAACCCCCACAGGTCATTGGCTAAGCTTGCTCAAATTCATAGCTCCGTTATGAGTCTCCAACTCGGCAGCTTATTCATCGTAGTCGTCTCATCGGAAACAACGACAAAAGAACTGCAAAAACAGAACCTCGTGTTCTGTAACCGAACCGGTCCCGATGCTCTCCGAGCCTACCAATTTATGGATTTCAGGTTGTCGTTTATACCCGTTTCGTCGCTTTGAAGAACTCTTCGCAAAGTCTGTGTTATCCATATTTTCTCTAATCTTAAACTCGATACCAACTAGCACCTGCGTCGGGAGAAGATTCATGAACTGATCGACACTGTTCACAGAAGTTGCCTTAAAGGTGAAGCCATTAACGTAGGCCAAGCTGCTTTTGATGCTTTGATTAACTTGTTGTCCAACACCATTTTTTTTAAATAGATTTGGTTGATCCGAATTCATCTCATGCTCAAGAATTCAAGAAAATAGTTTCGGATATGAATCACGATGCGGGGTACCTAATTTGGCTGGCTATTTCCCTTTGTTTAGAAAGATTGACCCACAAGGTGTGCGGCGCCGGACGACCGTTTATTTCGAGAAGCTGCTTGTTCTTTAGCAAGCTTGCTTCACAGCGAGGGCATCCATACCATTCACCTTCAAACCAGGAACAAAATCCCCACGTTTGGAATACGCTGGACTCTTCGCGGCTCTCCACTCGGCTGTCCCCGTACCATAGTGATTATTCTCGCAGACCAAAATTGCAGGCAGATCCCATAGTGCTCATTGTCTTTGTCAGAGAGTGTAGGCAACTCAATATGAATTTGAGAGGCATGCAAAGTAGATAACGCACCAATTAACGTTGCAGTCTTCTTTATCACACAAACCACATCATTTCCATTGTTTTAATTTTCTTTTGTCAATAAATCCAGCTGTAATCAACAAGCAGGAAATAATATAATATTTCTTCTAAGCTGGAAAGCAATGGATTCCAACATCGTCTACAATACCATTATCCTTAAAAAAAATATCTCTTATTTAGTGACCCTCAATTTGTTTAATAATCTAATAGTATCATAACACAATTATTTGCCAATCAAACTTTATATCATTTCCCATATTTTAAACTAAAAGAAATCTAACCCCATATTGGGGTGTGACAAATATTTTAATTGATATACTCTAATCTTCCCTTTTCTAAACTAAAGTAAAAGATCAATTTCCATTTTCCCTTTGAAGTGTATCGATACACACTATAGTGTATCGATACATCCATTCACTGGTGTATCGGTACACTACATGTGTATCGATACACTTATTGCATTCGATGTTTCTTTATTTAAGAGTGTATCTATAACACCCCCAACCCGTACCCGACCTGGATTCGAGTCCGATGTGTCACATTGACTTTTTCAAAACATTTACTTGTATAAAATAGTGAGTAATTTAAAACTTTTATACATGTAGCTTATTCAAAAGATTTCCAGAACTATTCAGAGCTTAAATGTTTTTGCAAAACCGTTCAGTGCATATACAATTCAGACATTTATTTACATGCCAACCATTTTCAATGTACAAAATACATCTAATTCAAAACATCTTTTCTGATCTGATCTTCGGTAAGAAGTAACTGACCTGTCTTGCTCCACATTGCTCTCTATATTCTTCTCGAACCTACGTGTGAAACAATCACACGCTAAGTCGATGACTTAGTGAGGCAAGTAAAACATATAATAGAAATCATAAAACATTCCATATAACAAAACACATGAACATTTAATACTAACTTATCATACAAAATCATATAACAATTTCATACAAAATCACACACCTTTTTATATAACAAATACACTCATGTACATATATCATCATCTATTTTCTTAGCATTATCATATATATTATTATCATTATCTCTATCATTATCATCAAATTATTTATCACATGATCTTGTACTTATCATTTTTGTATATCATTTCACCAAAAGCATATACATTATATATATTGTATTTATGTTATCTCTTTGATTAGCCCATGGTACACTTGTGAGAACTATAAATATGTGAGTCTATAAAGGTTGTGCACTAATGCTGTCACCACAGCTCGTATAATTGCACCGAAGTGCCACGTAGAATTGCACCGTAGTGCCCTATAATAATGTCCATAAGGACCACATATCATTCCTTAAGAATCATATACATATACTAGGGATCAAGTATGTGTCTTACAAGACTTCACACATGCTCCACAGAATATATATATATCCCGAAGGACCGCGTAGAATTGCACCGTAGTGCCATATAATAATGTCCATAAGGACCACATATCATTCCTTAAGAATCATATACATATACTAAGGACCAAGTATGTGCCTCAAAGACCTCATAAATGTTCCAAAGAATACACATATGTCCCGAAGGACCGCGTAGACCCTCGACTCTTGGCATGCCAACTATACCCCTAGCTCTCATGACACATAACATGGGCATTATCATTTATTTCATTTCAAATATTCACATAAACATGTAATTCACTTTCACATATCACATATCACATAGCTTCTTTTCATATTATCACATAGTCGCATAGTTCACTTACACGTAGATCATTTCCATATAATTCACATATCACATATATCATGTTCTTGTATTCATATAACATATAATCACATAGATTACTTTCACATCATATAATTCATAGTTATGATTTCATATATTTACCTAATTACAAAGCTAATTCACATATACATGTTTTCATATAATTTCTATCATTTCTCACCCAATCACATTTATTCATGTAAACATACTTATCATATCTTGTTCATATATGATCATATACTTCATATAACATATAGAAACACCTAGAACACTTTCACATAGCTTATATCGTATTTCTAAATATATATCATTTAATAGTATTTTTATTTAGGTAATAATTTAATCTATTTACTTAATTCAATTTCATAATTTCATTATAATCTTTTCATATAGCTCCATAGATATTTAGCATATAACTTATCTTGCATATTCGTATCGTCCCTTTATATTCAAGTTTCCTAATTGATATACTATTCCCATTTCATTCTATAATTCAATCTTATTTAGTTCCCTTAACTCTCTTTAAATCAAAAAGCTCTATTACACTAATTCCCATAATGGATCATACCACTATGTACTTGTCCAACTCATGTTTACCTAGTTCATATCACTTCTCATGAACTCGCTCTCATCATCTTTTCCTATTCTTACATATTTTATCTCATAAACATGTATTCACATAGCCTTATATTTCATTATCATATTACTTATATTTGTTCTCCTATGACTCTTTATAAACATCTATTTTCATTTCCCTACATCTCTTGACTTATCTTCTATATTCATACAATTTCATAACTTATTTTATATTCTCTCATTAACACTTAACCGTATTTTTACATAAATCACATAGCACATACAAAATAAAACATATCAATTCATATAATCAAACATACATACACTTCATATCGTTAACATACTTATAATCAAGACTTAATGAGCTATTACTATAAGAATAGACTTATCACAAGTCCAATTTCCATATAATCTTATACAATAAGATGCACTCACATGGGCCTCGTTGTTTTGAATCAATCCTAATCCTTAGTTTGTTCCGGAACAAGCTTTCATTCTATATCTACATAATAATACATTAATACTTATCAGTATACTGATTAATATATTCGAAACTATCACTCCTTAGGCTCAGAGAAAAGCCAATTTCATCTTTTAATGAAGGTATGCATCGATGCACTACTGATGCATCGGTGCATAAAATGCATTCGATGTTGTATTATTACTGGGATGCATCGATGCATGCCTTATGCATCGATGCACTAATTGCATTCGATGTTTTTATTTTAAAAGAGTGCATCAATGCACTACCTGTGCATCGATACACCTTCAAACAATTTCTGGGTTTTAACCTTGATGCATCGATGCACTATGAATGTGCATCGATGCACTCTGCCCAGAATCCTCTTTTATGCCCGAAAATCCACTCTTTTCAGCTTAATACTTCATATATCATCCCCTTTCTTTTTTTTTAACTTACATACTCATATTCAAACTCATTCCTATTCATTAATCACCTCTTTAACATCAAAATCCTATTCTCCATATGTAATTCAAGAATTACACTAAATTTTCAACATGTTTCAAATTCAATTCTATTGCTTCTAGCTTCTTAATTTTACCCTTGACAAGTCAAATCCATCTTTAGAACTTCAAAAACCTTTCTATAACAAAATTTCATTTCTACACCCTTCATATCATTTCCTTTCTAATTCTCTATTATTGATGTTTAAAGCTTATATAAGCTTTCCTTAAGCTTATATAATACTCCAAGAATCAAACTCAACTTATAAATCCAAGAATTAAACAGCTGAAATTAAACTCACCTTTAAATGAGGCTTACGGGGAGAAGAAGAAGCTGGAGAAGAAGACTCTGGATAATTCTCTCCTTTCCCACGTGGTTTCCTTAAAAAGAGAAAATAAAATCTTCTCTTAGAAAAGACCATAATACCCTTGTTACTTTCCAGTTTTACTATTAAATCCATGAACTTTTAACTTATTTTGAAATCAAGCACATAGTTTTCAAAATTTGTAATTTAGTCACTGACCCTGAATTTCGGGATGTTACAGTATCAGTACATATTGAATGTGTACCGATGCACATTGCCTATAAATTGTATTTTAAGCCCGAAAATTCATCATTTTCAGCTTAAATTCTTCATGTTTCATTTCCTTTTCTATTTTTAACTCAAGTACATATACTTAAACTAATTTCTACTCATTCAATACATCCTTAACCTCAAAATTCCATCTTTCATATGAAAATCAAGAATCATACCAAATTTTCAAGATGCTCTAAATCCAATTCTATCACTTCATATCTCTTAATTAAGTTGATGACAAGTCAAATTTAGTTTCAAATTCAATTTATCAACTCTTTTCCATAAATTCACTTAAAAACTCATTCTCTTTAATCTTTCATAACTTCTTCATCTTTTGATTTTAAGACAACTTAAGTTTTCCTTAAGCTTAAGTATCACCTAAGGATCAAAACCCATACTTAAAATCAACAAACAATCAAGTAATCAGAAAACTTACCTTTGTTCCCTTGGGTTCACGGTGGAGAAGAAGAAAGCAAGAAGAAGAAGATGAAAGAATTGTGTGGAAACTTATTTCCTCAAAATGGATTCCACGTGTTCCCCTTATCTTATAAGGGAAATAAAAATCTTTCATGTCAAATGACCATTTTGCCTTTTAGTTCTTTTAATAATTACTAACAACCTTTCAGAAAATATTTTCAAATAAGTCATCGAACTATTCAATTATTCTACTTTAATCACCAAATTCTGAATTTTTATAATTTAGTCATCAACCCGATATTGAGGATGTTACATATTATGTTTATAAAAAAACCTAAGTTTTCTTATATTATAAAACAACCCCAAAATACTAAATCATAACCTTAATCCGCCACAGAAGCCTTCTCTGGCCACCACCACCATCGCTGACGTAGTACTTGACATCATCCTAGTTATATGTCGTCGTAGTTGTCACCGATTCACCGTCGAAATCGCGTGGGATCACGATTTTCATCCTAAGGTTTGTGAGATTTAAAATGTCGATTTGTGGTCGATTGTTCATCAACCTGTCACGATTTCATAGGGGTTATGGTCGTCGGGGGAAGGGGAGGCCGAGTGGAGCTTCTTCGACGGTAAAGGGAGGCGATCGACATGGGTTTAGGGGTTGAAATAAAAGTTGTCAAATTTTAAGGGTTATTTTAAAATTTATGTATTAACACATGTCACTTAACGGGAAAAACTAACAGCATTGATGACTTGGGCACCTAAAAGGATAACGTTTGTAATGTTAGGCTCCCGGATGGACAAAAAAACCGTAGGCACTTATTTAGCACAAAAGGATAGTTTGGGCACTTATTTGGCAATTAAGCCTTATAACTACATAAATACGTAGCGCAAGGGCGAGCATTAGCGTACTCTTTACTTATCGCTTCTCTCTCAGCTCGTTGACGCGGTCTCCCTCGGTGCTCTCTCGCGGCTTCCTCCCCTACGGGTAAAATTCTAGGGTTTCTCTTCTAAGTTTCGACTTTTAATTTATTGTTTGCTTCAAGTAATCATCGATTAAAGGTCTTTTCTCTGATCTGTTGCTTCTTTTGCTTTCTTAATTGATATGGGGATCTTGATATTGAAAGCATTGTTCATATTTTACAGCAAATGTCTTTTGAGCTCAGTTGGGAACAGCCGATTCTTTGTTCTGATTTTCGATTTATGAACCGTGGGAGACTGAGGTATTTTTCTCAAAAGATTTCTTTTAGGCATTGGACCTGGCCTAGATTCTACGCGTCAGGTTTTATTTGACCCCTTTTCTCGTTTGGATTCTTTAATTTGGCTCTGCTGATTTTGTTCAGAGTGGAGTCGCAGTCTTTTTAATTCACTTTCTATTGAGTATTTTTGAATTTTTTTTATGGGTAAAAACACATTGGCGCCGGGGTTTCGATTTCACCCCACCGATGTGGAACTGATTATGTATTATCTGAAGCGGAAAATATTGGGCAAGAAGCTTTCTGTCAATCCTATTGCTGAAGTTGATATTTACAAGTATGCACCATGGGATTTGCCTGATATGTCGTGTTTAAAGACCGGTGACCTTAAATGGCATTTCTGTTGCCCTATCGCAAAGAAATATAATAGAGGGGATAGGGTGAGTAGAGTTACTGTATATGGCTACTGGAAAGCCACGGGAAAGGATAGGTTTGTGAAGTACAATAGCGAAGTTGTTGGGATGATAAAAACCTTGGTTTTTCATCAAGGTAAAGCCCCGTACGGTGAGCGAATGGATTGGGTGATGCACGAGTACAGACTTGTAGACAAAAAACTGGCTGACAGAGGGATTGTTCAAGATTCATACATGCTTTATGTTCTCTTCAAGAAAGATGGTATGGGCCCAAGAAATGGTGCTCAATATGGAGCACCATTTAAGGAAGAGGACTGGGATGACGATGATGATGATGAGGCAAATTTTCCTGGCATTGGTTCCCTTTGCAGTACGTCCATAGTAGCTGTTGCTAGTGGCTCAAGCGGCCCTGAGAGCCTATGTGTTGCACCAACTGTTGATTCAAGTGGGGTTTACACACTGCCATTGGTTGGTCATACTAATGACTATGTTAATTGTACCCCTGTCATTGATGCTGATGCTTATACTTCCCCTACATGCGTGGATACTCCTGAAGCTCCCACGGTTGTCGTCACTGACTCCGTTCCTGCACCGTTGGAGGCTCCTCAACTTGCTCTAGTTCCTCAAGATCAAGAACTCAACGATAACAACGTTATATTTATGCTAGAGGCCTTCACTGAAGATGATGATCAAATGACTGGTAATTTTACCAATTCATTTGTTGAGGCTCCTAAAGTCTATGAGGAAGATGATATTATATCCATGTTGGCAGCTTTCACTGAAGTCGACGATTCAAATAATTGGCGCCTTTGATTAAAGACGTCATGAAACCCCTTCCTTTTCATTGAATTTGGTAAAACTCCTTTTCGTTGAACTTGGTAAAACTTTACCCGTTTGTAGGAATAATTACGACTTCTTTGTTTATCAGTTTCGTGGCAAGTGTTTGGTTTGAAATAGAAGTATGTAGACTTAAATTTGAGATACTTTGCTTCTGTCTGATTTATCATCTTATGTTCTCTCTGTAATAGAATCTTGAGTTTAAACATGCAATGTTTGGTTGTCTGTACCTGATATATGATCCTCATAGGATGTTTCAAACGAGTGCTTGAATTTCATTTGTGAAATTGATATTTCCAGCAATTGTATGTCTTTGGCAGTTGGTCCTATTAGTAAGATTTGAACTGAATCATTAGATGGCAAGTAGAAGCAACAATAAAGTTGCTGTTATTCTGTTGATCTCAGACCATATATTTAGCTCCTTTTCCTCTTCGTTGTATTGTCCTATTTGAATAGAATAGAATGTTGTGTTCATGGAAAAATTGTTAGATGGACTTGGCTCTCCACGTGTGGTCCCAAGCTAATAACATTTGTCCGTCTCATTTTTCTCAAGGTGAATCTTTACCTTTTTCCTACGTGTAAATAAGGAATGAGTATTTATTTTGAAGTTATTTTAAAATTGATGGATATAATTCACTGGGACTATAGATGACATAGGTCTGATTCATGAAATAACTTATCACGTTCTTGTGTTATTAAATCCGACAAATCAAGGCATAATAGACACAGGTTTGGTCCATGAATATAATCATCATTGTACCATTATCCATGGTATAAAATTTGAATTGTCCTCTGATATAGAATGAAGGAGATAACCAAACAAGCATGTGATATCTCTGTTCATAGCACTGATGAGAGCGATGATTTCTTCAAATGGATTGTAAGCATGTGGTAAAACAAGGAAAGGTAATGTTTTAAATAGGCCTGTAAATGAACAGAACGTTCAGCGAACCGTTCATGAACCGTGCGGCGGGAAGTTCGTTTATGTGCGTTTATTTATTAAATGAACGAACATGAACAAGATTTTGCGTTCATTTAATTAAATAAACGAACATGAACAAATGGTTCGTTCGTTCATTTACGTTCGTGAACGTTCGATTATATGTTCGTTCATTTATGTTCATTTATGTTCGTTCATTTATGTTCGAACATAGGACAAGTTGAATATGTTACGAAGATTATTGAAGTTGTTTGGATTTCAAGAAGATTGTTTTGTTGAACAAATTAACTTTAAGACTTTATTATGTTCATATAGTTTATTTATGATTTATGTATGTTTTTGTCGTATTCGAACAAATTAACTCTAAAGTTGCAGGTTATATTAATGAATTTTAAATTGTTATTCTTGTTGTTTACTTTTTTTTACATTCGTTTGTTGTGTTCGAATAAGTTTTTTTGTGTGTTTATGTTGTTCGTTTATGTTCGTTTATTGTGTTCGTTTATGTTCGTTCGTTCGTGTTCGTTTATGTTCGTTTATTTATTAAATAAACGAACATGAACAAGTTATATTTCTTAATGAACGAATATGAACAAAGAAAATTTTGTTCGTTTATGTTCGTGTTCGTTTATGTTCGTTTATTTATTAAATGAACGAACATGAACATATATCTGTTCGTGTGCGTTCGATTCGGTTCATTTGCAGGCCTAGTTTTAAAAGTTAACTAGTGTAATATCAGTTTCCATTTGAAGCTTGAATGGAGGCGATAATAAGAGAAGCTTGAATCTAATTGAATTTTTTTTAACTCATTTAATTGAAAATTTTAGAGAAATAATAGAGTAAAAATGATTTATTTAAAAAATTTGAAATAATAAGATTGACGTAACAAAATAATTAAGGATGGATTGGGAAATTAGTGAAATATTAAAAACTGATCTTGTTATTAATTTTAAAAAATATCTTGTTTCATTTTCTAGCCTTATTGGCCTACTGTCTTGTCAAGTCTTTTATTAATGCTATATATATATATATATATATATATATATATATATATATACCATTAAAAATTCGATCTAGTTTATGTAATAACAATACATTTAATTTAATAAAAAAAAACAAGACATTTAATTCAAATCTTTTAACATTTAAATTTGAAACATACGTAACATGTACCTTCGTTATCATTCTCTCTCTTTTGTTGCTCACTATATTCCAAGATTACAATCCGTCACGGTTCGGATTCAAAAATATTTTTGAGTATGGTACACATATATTAGATGTTGACATTTTTTATATAAGATAAATATAAATAAAATTTTAAAGTGAATACTAATAATAAAATAAATAAAAAAAATTAAATTTAATTCGTGTACACTATGCTTCCACTGCTTACCATGTCCTCGAGATTTGGTGAAACAAACTTCTTAGCGTTGTATTGAGTAAGCCCATGGAATGAATTTTTTCTCTTAAAAATTAAGTAAATACAAAATTATAATATTTTAAAAGCGTGACATTAAATTATTAATAAAAAAATTTAAAGGTTTGGTGGATGTTGAAAAGGCAAAGCATGCATCTCTAGTGGTATTGTAAGCAATGCTGAGAAAAAGGTGGACAGAGACGCAGTTAATGCTTAGCTTTTCGTTTTAATTTCTGAATATAAAAGGTTTTTCAAATTAACAAAATAAAAATAAAATATCAAGCATTCAGATCAAGACAGTTGTTTTGGATAGAGATTGCAATTAAATCGTGTAGGGTCCTATGATCTCATCTATCATCCCTTCTATTTATATATATTATTCACTTTTATATTTTTTTTTAATAATTGTATTTACCTATATCTTATGTGTTTAATTTTGAGTATATTAAAATATAAATTAATCACATAAGAGTATTGTTATGATGTCAATAAAAATAGGTGTAAATTGTTTCATGGCTTTAGAAAAAATGTTTTTAATTTTGTTAGACTTGACATTCCAATTATATAATTTGAAGAAAATATTGTGTCTTTCTCACTCTCTTAAACATCTTCCGATTATATTATAGCAAACATTTTAAATCAAAAAATAATTTCTGCCACACTCTAAAATGAATCAATATTTTATTGGGTAAACTATGCGTTTAATACTTAAACTATCAAGTTTTGGTTCGTTTTAGTTCTTAAACTTTTATTTTTTTTAAAAATTATCATAATGTTTAGTTTTCATTTCATTTTAGTACTCAATCGTTAAAAACTTAAGCATTTAATACCTAAACTATCATTGTTGACCCATTTTAATACATAAACTTTGAAGAAAAAACTTAATGTTAAATTTTGAACAGGATACTAAAATAAAACGAAAACTAAAATTTTCAAATACTATACTAAAATGAAGCAAAACTAAACTTTAGGTATAGTTTTGAAAAAATTAAAAGTTTAGATACTGAAACATACTAAAACTAATAATTTAAATACTAAACGTATAATTTACCTAATTTTTTCGACATTATCTAAGGGGTTTTACGTAGGGGCAGCGGGGGTGGTGGGAAGGCGATGAAGTCTATCTTGTTAAATACATTAATGCCCATTTATTCCTTTTGGAAAAGAATCGGGTAAGCCACTTTGCAATTTATCCTTCATTTTCTGCTCTGCACCTCAAATATGTTTGAATTTTTCATGGCTACCATGGCTTCCGTATGCCTTTTGATATTTAATAAATTAATTAATACAGAATTCCACTCCTTATATTCAATAATCGACAAATTTTCACTTTCCATCACATGAAAAAAATCTTCCTTGAAGAGTTGAAGCTTTCAACGGTGAATTAATTACGAATTAAAAATCAGGGCGGCTCGGCCGTGGCAAGACGTGGACGGCCAACGGGTCCAACTCAGGCGGGCTTTCCACGGCCCAGAGTTTTGGTGACGGCGATGACACATCGATTACTATAATCTGCCCATCACCGCAAATAACGCATAATCTTCCGCTAGCGGCGGTCATTTGGCGTGCTCCTCTCAGACTTTCCGTCTCCATTATCACCTCCCAATTATCGCTTTCTTGGTTATACCTTGTGAGTACTCCTTTGCTTTCGTCTACGGCGTATAGAACTTCCTCGTCCATGTCGGCGACGGGTCCTTTCCAACCGGCCACCATCCCTGCCGGCATCTCTTCCCATCTGTCATTATCGACGTCGTAAAGACTCCCTTGTTTAGCCACGTTCACTATACAAAGCTTCCGACGCCAACCCACGGCGTCGATGGCGTCTCTGCTGAATCTCCCGTCTTTCAGCTGCTTCATCTTCTTCCATTTGAAATCATCAATTTTGTCCCCCTCCTCCTCCAAGTCCCACTTCTCCAAAGACTTCGCCACTTCGCTGGAGAAGTTAGACCCAATCCCACTGGCAACGTAAACGGCCGGACCCGACGCCCCCGACGCACACCAACGGCGGGGCGTCTCCATTGGGGGACCCAAACTCCACGTCCGAAACAGCGGCGAGAATACGAGCGGCCGGGAGAGGGCCGGAACAAAATTGGGGGCGGTTGCGGCCAAAAGAACGAGATTGCCGGCGACTGAAATGGATTGAACGGGGAGGTTTCGGGATATGAAAGAAGGGTGGTGAACGAGGAAATTGAGAGGGTTAATGGGCGGAGGAGTTGACTCCCACTTGGACGAAATGGGATCGAAGCTCAAGAGCTGGATTTCTTCATTCGATGACGAGAAGAAGAGAGTGTAGAGAGAAGGGAAAGGAGGGAACAAAGGGGAGTAGATTAAGCGACGCCATGAACGGCAAACGGAGTAAAGCAAAGAAGGGTGAACGCGCGTGAGGCAGAGCTCCGCCACGTGGTCCGGCAGGCCTGGTATTAGAGGCTGTTCTTGGCGGCGTTGGTCGTTGTGCTGTGTCGGTTTTCGACGTTTCCTGGGGTTGAGGGATTTGCTGCCCATTAACGAAGGTAAGGTTTGGAAAAGAAAAGTAGATTGGAGACAGATTTGAGAGCTTAAAAAGGATTTTCTTTCCTAAGGGTAAAATGCATCATAGGTCACTGAACTATGCTAATAATCTTTAAACTTTTAAATGCTATAAAATATTTTTAAATTTATCAAACTATTGTAAAATTGTCACTATGAGATTGTAATAATTTGACAAAATTAATGATTATTTTATAATTTTTAAAAGTTCAATGACAAAACAATCATAAGCATCGTTGAGTAAACTCCAGTGCACTTTTCTCATTTCTAAAGGGAAAAACAATAAGATAACAATTGTTAGTTGCGATTGGTGGCGAAATAAGAGATTTGTCGATTTAATGATTATTTTATAACTTCCAAAAATTTAATAACCAAAACACTTATTTGAAGATAGTCAAGGAGCTCTGGTATACTTTACACATTTTCTAAAGGAGAAACATTAAGATGACAGTTGGGATTGGTGGTGAAGTAGGAGATTTGTCAATTTGTCGTTTTATTAATATTCATTCATGAACCTTCCATAAATTACAAAAGTTGGAGTTTGGCCGTATTAGGGATGGGCATGGTCGGGTTTCGCCGATCCAACCCGACCCGATCCAAAAATTTTACATATTCATCCACCCGACCCGAAAAATATATAACCTCCACCAACCTAAATTGAACCTGACTTTTTGAGATAAAATCCGAACTCAATCCGGTCCGATCCGAAATAATAATAAAAATATTATTTTCAATAAAAATAATGATTTAATTGAAAAATATATAGAGAGAGGTATTACTATAATTATTCCTAAATATATAATGTAACTTTATATTTTTCCGGTCATGTATTTTTCCCTAAAACCAAATCCGACCGACCAAAACCCAAATTTAAAAAAAACCCGACTCTAGGCCGTATGGACCTTTTCAATTTTAATATTTAGGATAAAGTACATAAATAGTCCCTAATCATAGGTATTATTTTATTAAGTTTTCGACTATTAAAAGTTACAAAATGATCACTCGATTGTTATTATATTCCAAACTCGTCATTTTCCGTTAAAAAATTGCGGTTATCTAAGTTGAACGTTAGCATGATGGATGAGATATGATAGTCGTTTGAGATTATATAATAAGGTTTTATCATATTATAGCCAATAGGTTAACATTTAGCTCAGAATCCTGTCAATTTTTTAACGAAAAATGACGAGTTTGGAACATAATTAATAGTTAGATGACAATTTGTAACTTTAATAGTCGATGGAATCAACAAAGCAATACTCTATAGTCAGAGGATCGTTTTATAACTTTTAATAGTCAATGGACTTAATAAATAAGTATCCTATAGTCGGAGGACCATTTGTATACTTTACCTTATTTTTATTGATAATTAAATGATTAATATTATTTTGGTACCGAACATTCATATTTATGTGCAATATGCTATTTAACTTTTTTTATTATTTATAATTATGTTTTTAGTAAAAATAAGGTACAAGTAGGTTTGCTTTTGTTCAATAATGCAATTTGGTATATATATATGTGGTAATTTTAAGGCCCAACTTTTAAATGTATAAAACAAACTACCTCTCTCACTAAACTAATTAGAATTAAGTACATGTAATTTAAAAGAATGTTAGGTACCTAACTGCAACTAAAAAATTAAGTACCACATTGTACATTGCCACCAAAGTTCAGTATTAAAAATTATATTTACCTTTATTTAAGTGGCAAAATGCTACACATTCTTATTAGAATCAAAATATAATCGATACAAAAATCAACTCGATATTTATCACATCAAATCATAATCGATATGGGTCACTCTATTTCTTATTCTAAGTAATCAGTTATGTATTATAGAAATTTGAGTAGCAAGTTTTAGAAAGGGGGGTTTGGACTAGGGATGGGCATGAATAAGGTCGGGTTAGGTTGAATTTTGAACATAATCAATCTTACTTGAAATAATATATTTATTAAAAAATATTATTTATATTCAATAAAAATAAGAATTTAATTAAAAATAATAATATATAAGAAATATTATTATAATTATTCTTAAATATATATGATAAAATTATAATTTTTGTATTGAGTGAGATTGGATATTTTTAATCCCAAATCCGAACTCGATCCAATCCAAATATAACTTTTAAAAAATCCAATTTGAACCAATTGAATCGAAACCATCAAATTCGGTCATCCATCTATTTTAACTTCCTTAGCTTGGAAACTTGACAACATCAATTACAAAGGAAAAAGGGAAAGTTTTACGCTTCTGATTCACTCCAGGGACCGTGAAGATATCAAATGAAAACCATCTACTGAGTAAGGAAAACATACTCAACTATATAAATGACACGATTGATTAAATTAGTGTTATGAATCATACTGACATTGTAAAATTCTGCTATATATATTTGTAAATTAATGTTGTATATTTTTAAATAATTAAATAATATTATTTGAGAGGCTTGTAAAATTTTATAAAAATATAATTCCATCGATTGATTTAGTGTGGAGTGATCATAAAGTATATACGTTCAGAATATTTGTTGATCTTGACAACGCACACACCTTAACTGTTCAAACCCGTAATCTCTAAGGAGAATAACATTATATTTTACTACTGACGTCGCTTGATGAGTTCAAATAAGATAATGTATTATAATTATAATATTATAAATAAAATAAATTGAATTATAAAAATAATTTTAATAATACAATTTTATATTATTTAATCTTAATTAAAAAAATTAAATATCAATAATCATATTAAAAAACATAAGGAAATCGACCATAGTTATTGGCCCAATATGGAGTGGATCCAGCCGAGACATACAATGGACCCTTTGTTGCGATTCTCCTAAATGACCTTTTTGGCATCCAAGCCCGAGGCGGGTGTTGTTGTGCTGGGCCTTATGGTCACTGCATGCTTGGTATCGGCCGGGCTCGGTCCCTAGCCATTATAGAAGCTATCAAAATGGTACTTGTACGAACTTAACGTCTGGAAAATGGTTTGGGTTTGGGGAGTGTCGTTGTTTATCGCCGATGTTTACTATGATTGACTGTGAATTGCAGGGGGTATGTTGGAGCAAAACCTGGATGGACAAGAGTTAGCTCTCCTTACTACATGTCGAATGAGGAGTTCGAATACATTGTAGCTGCACTGGAGTTTCTAGCCATATATGGGCAACGGTTCCTTGTACCTTTTTGACATCAGAACAGGCAACTGGACGTTCAAGAACAAGGCACTCGAGGAGAACCCAGATGATGGCATTCATGTCCTTGATTTGGCTAGTGCTTTTCAGGCAATAAACACGGATCGCGTGAGAGACAAAACTGATGCCAAAAAGAACGGTGATTTTCTTCCATCGTTCATAAGTATGCGTCGTATTTGGAAAGCGCTAACGGATTGCCGCTCTCCTTCCAAAGCTTCCATCTCAACGGAAGTTGAAAGGCGATTTAGATGTTGAACTGCTCCCTTCAGGGTCTAACCTAACCATACCATAAATAATTGATTCAGTTTTAAAATCATATTTTGTTACAATAAGATGGCAGAAGGTTTTAGTTGCATACTCCCATAACTAAGAGGATACAAGAAAAGGAGATTTTCCATTTGGATCATTCACAAAATTCATTAGAATTCTACAGCTAGCAGCAATAATTCTATTTAGAATGCCTTGAAAGGTCCGGTCTGCTTTACATGCAATTCTGTGTCGTATCTCACTTCTAATAGAAGTATACAAACAACCGAGCCCGGAAAATAAAAATCCTATGATGATGGCTCAATTGCTCAACAGTTCGTAATCAGGGGAGTCTGCAGTGGTGCAAACGTTGCCATCATAGAGTGTAGTTCATGCGGAAACATCAACTCTCTAGCAGATTATGTAAGCCGAGAAGGATAAAGCCTCTTGCAACGGTTTAACAGATCTGTTCCATACCTCCCCAAAAAGAAAGATATACAGTTAAATTCAACATATAGGACTGCTTACCGCATAAACCACCACATGTGTACTGCAAAAGGAATTACAGAGAGAAGAAAAGGAACATCTCAAATCAAAATATTGCTCTCGACTAAGAAGAAAAGCGTTACCGTGACTTCAAAGGAAATGACTGGCAATCAAAAGTTGTGGCTTCTCCTTCTCTTCTTCAACCTCCGTTGAAGCTTCAGTTTTATTTCTTCAATCCTTTTATCCCAAATATTATCTATGAGCTTCCAAGTTCATCACTAACCGTTTGAGTCTGCACAAATAATTGGAAAGAAGTTTCGAAAAGAATCAGCATTGCTGTAAGAAGTCAGAAATGAAAAATATGATCAAATAAAGTCTTGCCCAACTTGCCTCCATGGGACGAGGCGCACCAAAAGTTGAAAACCCAGAATTTCCAGGTGCAAACGTAACCCTCCCAGGAAGCGTGATTCCATGGATGCCCCATCGCCCAGCATATATTAGGGCTCCATATTCATCAACTGGATTGACAGTAGGCTGTACAATGGGCGAAGCATCAACCATGCAATCACCAAAAGCAATGAGATAAATGCATCATCAAAAAATAACATTCTACCATTTAAATTGCACCTATATAGCTCAAACATACAACTCTGCTAACTAATGCTTGAAGTACATCACAACCAAATTTTCAGTCCATGCATTTAGGTTTTCCCTAAACATGTCATTCCTTGAATAGAAAACTACCTGAGATATTTGAGGTGCTCTATTGTATATATCCCAGATTTCATCTGCCTTAATCTCTCCCTTTTCAAGTAAAACGTCTGCATAATGTAAAAGATCAAATCAAGCATTTAATTGTTTTATTATACATACATAGTCCATTTGTTGCAAACTTCAAAATTTTCTCAGTATGTTTAAGATAACTGAAATAATCATGTCAAACCAAATTTTTTATCCAAACATGAGTTAGTTTAAAAAATACATTAATTAATTATATGAAAGAATTAACCTGTAATTGTCTCCACAGCCGAATGGAACTCTCTCAGCACAGATGTACATTTTTCCACAGAAAATCGCATGTATTCATCACGAAGTGCTTCGAGTTTTGCAGCAAGCTAAACATGACGAAGTTAAGTATATAAACTCATAAAAATCACCACAAAATATAAAGATTTTAACAGCTACATGCTACAAACATACATTAGGCACAAGGTCATTTTGATTTCTGTAGTATGCTTTCCCAAAAGCAGTCATCCCTGTCTGCAAAATTAAAAACTCTGCAAACCTTGAAGCTTCTAATGTAGCTTTTGCTGAGATCCAACACATGTTATCAACCCCAAACATTTCCTCCTCGATTACTCTTGCTGCAAATTTCAGCTTCCAGTCAGCCGCACTATACTTATTGTTAGATGGGAAACATAGCTACTACAGAAACCCAAAGCCATGCAAGTATTCTTTAGGGAAATTATCAAGATTATATTTGATGACATACGAGACCCGACAGGAGTAGAGGCCAAGCAAGGAATGTCAGAAAAGCAGGTTTGAGGAGGGATTATAAAATGATAAAATTAAGCTTTATTGCTCGTTAAACCAAAAATGTTTGAAGAATGAATCTTTCGTTTCAATGAGTCCATATTTATCTAATATTCACTTTGTAGGCCAGATTCCCCCCCCCCTCTTTTGACTTTACACAAGATGGAAACTGAA